>NC_045776.1:17251899-17359399 GCF_008692025.1 Phocoena sinus
TCTCTTGAACTTCTCTCCAACTGGGTGAGGAAGGTGCTCTCATCATGCCCACGTTACAGACGAGGAACCGAGGCACTGAGATGTGAAGTAACTTCGATGGCTGATTTTTTGTGTCGACTTGACTGGGCCATGGGGTGCCCAGATATTTGGCTAAACATTATTCTGGGTATGTCCGTGAGGGTGTTTCTGGATGAGATTGAATCAGTAGAGGGAGTAAAACAGATTGCCCTCCCTATTGTGAGTGGGTCTCATCCAATGCGTTGAAGGCCTTAGTCTAACAAAAAGCTGAACAAGAGAGAATTTGCTCTCTGCCTGACTGTCTTTCAGCTGGGGCCTTCTCCTACCTTAGGACTCAGACTGGGACCTACACCATGAATTCTCCTGATTCTCAGTTCTTGGGATTTCTCAGCCTCCGTAATCATGTGAGCCAAGACTTTATAATAATCCCATTTCCTTTTTCACTTCGCCATTCCCGAATCTCAAGCCAAATCAGTACATCATCTAATCTCTTTAGGATCCTGCCCCTTCCATTTGTTTTTGGTATTTTTTAAATGAAACTTTGTATCTGAAGATAATTGTAGATTCTAATGCAGTTGTATGAAATATTATAGAGGGATCCCATGTACCCTTTGCCCAGTTTCCCCCAATGGTAATATCTCACAAAACTATAGTACAATATCACAACCAGGATATTGACATTGATAACCCTTACGGTTTTTCAAAAGAAAAAATATGAATTGAACTTCAGTGAAAGATATGAAAGTTCGACCTGTAGTTGTGAACACATTCACACTTGGCCTCCCGTTACAAAATGGTTTGCCTATATCTGATGTTTATATTTTAAAATGCGTGTTTTCCATGAACTACCTTATCTTACTGGGGGTGTGTGTGTGGTGGTAAATAAGTAAATGAAGGGAGAATGGCTACTGTCAGCAAAATGAGATGGGCTCTGTGGGTGGCTGTGCTTTCTAGGCCCTGGCTTCAAATTGCATAAGGCTCAAAGGGGTTGGGACTCAAATACTGGACTTTTAAGAGAAAATGCTGGACTTACAGGCGGACTCTCAACCACTGCGCCACCAGGGAAGCCCAATGCTGGACTTTTAAGGCAGGTGCCACGCCTTCTCAGGGGAGCATCTGGACCCCTGGATATGTGCAGTAGCTCTCCATGAAAGTGTTAGCAGCACTGTCCCTCCTGGGGACCACCCTCCAAGACCAGAGATACAGCTCATATTTCCTCCAGCACTTGCCTTTAGTTGCAGACAAGCTGTGGCCTGGCTGAGGGGGAGTGGGCTGCCCTATGGAGCACCATTATCTTTGGATTCCAGAGTATCCAACCCACAGTCCCTCAGTCAAATGCCCCCAGGGTTGAGGAGGTTGGATAGACCGCATCATCTTCCCTTACTGTTTTAGAATCCAGCATGGGAGGAATCCACTTCTTGACAGGGCTGGTCGTTCACACTCTTTACTGAGATTCAATCCACATTCATTCCTTTTAAAAAGTGGAAGGAGAGTGTTAAACTTTGGTTTTCTTTAGGTGTTTTAGACATCATTTTTTATGTTAGAACTTTAAAATGTGCTCGTTCAATTGTGCTTTCTGGAACACATATTTCTCTCCTGCCAGGCCTTTCCAAAGCATATTGGGTGGAGAATTTCTGTGATTTCACTGCAGAATGTAATTATTGTTCAGACATTTCAGAAACATTTGGCAGTCATTTCCTCCCTTTATCCTCCCTCATTAAAACATGTCATAAAATGAAGGTGTTGGCACAAATGGGAAGAAAAGCATCCTGGTAGCTAAAGGCAGCCTCTCTTCCTTAAAAATGTGTCAGGAGCCCTCTGGGAGAGACCAGGGAAGCCCTGGCTGGGGTGCTGGGCCTCTGAAATCAGAATGCAGAGGAACTTAAAGCATTATCCACTATGGATGGTGAAGATTGAGTCAATTCAGCAGGATCACTTTAACTTCCAGTGAAACTGACCAGTGTCTCTGATCCCGGAAGAACACTGAGACACCTATATTTTGCAAGGCTAAACTAATCCTAGGACCAAGCAACATAATACAGGGTTCCTGCTGAAAAGCCTTTCTGTCCCTTGCTATGTAGGGATAACCTAAAATCTAAGATTAAAGCACATCCTGGAGGGGGCGGAGTTAAGACGGTGTACTAGGAGGAGAGGGAATTCACGTCTCTGCACAACTAGGACACCCACCAGACACTGGTGGGGGACCACGGACCCCTAAGGGAACGGGAAAAACCCCCAGCAACAGGTTGTTTCAATTAAGGTTTTATTTTTCCTAATATATTTTTTATCTTCCTAATTTTATTTTGTTTTTTATTCTTTGATATTGTACTGCTCCTTTTTTCTTTTCTTTCTTTCTTTCTTTTTTTTTTCTTTTTTACCATGCCACAAAGCTTGTGGGATCATGGTTCCAGACCAGAGGTCGGGCCCAAGCTCCTGTGGTGGTGGTTCCAAGTCCAAATCACTGGACTAACAGAGAACCTCACACCCCAGGGAATATTAATCAGAGAGAGGCCTCCTGGAGGTCCTCATCTTAGTACCAATTCCTGGCTCTATCCAACTGCCTGCAAACTCCAGTGCTGGACGTCTCAGGCCAAACAACCAGTAAGAAAGGAATACAGCACCACCCATAAACAACAACAACAACAAAAAAGAAATGACAAAAAAAATATGTTACAGATGAAGGAGCAAGGTAAAAACCTACAAGACCAAATAAATGAAGATGAAGATGGTAAATTTAAGAAAACTGAAATTGTATCAAGCATCTTTTCCGACCACAACATTATGAGACTAGATATCAATTACAGGAAAAAAACTGTAAAAAATACAAACACATGGAGGCTAAACAATACACTACTAAATAACCAAGAGATCACTGAAGAAATCAAAGAGGAAATAAAAAAATACCTAGAAACAAATGACAGTGAAAACAGGGTGGCCAAAAACCTATGGGATGCAGCAAAAACAGTTCTAAGAGGGAAGTTTATAGCAATACAATCCTACCTCAAGAAACAAGAAACATCTAAAACAAACAATCTAACCTTACACCTAAGCATTAGAGAAAGAAGAACAAAAAATCCCCAAAGTGAGTAGAAGGAAAGAAATCATAAAGATCAGATGGGAAATAAATGAAAAAGAAATGAAGGAATCAATAGCAAAGAACAATCAAACTAAAAGCTTGTTCTTTGAGAAGATAAACAAAATTGACAAACCATTAGTCAGGCTTATCAAGAAAAAAAGGAAGAAGACTCAAATCAACAGAATTAGAAATGATATAGGAGAAGTAACAACTGACACTGCAGAAATACAAAGGATCATGAGAGATTGCACAAGCAACTCTATGCCAATAAAATGGACAACCTGGAAGAAATGGACGAATTCTTAGAAAAGCACAACCTTTCAAGACTGAACCAGGAAGAAATCGAAAATATAAACAGACCAATCACAAGCACTGAAATTGAAACTGTGATTAAAAATCTTCCAACAAACAAAAGCCCAGGACCAGATGGCTGCACAGGCGAATTCTTTCAAACATTTAGAGAAGAGCTAACACCTATCCTTCTCAAACTCATCCAAAATATAGCAGAAGGAGGAACACACCCAAGCTCATTCTACGAGGTCACCATCACCCTGATACCAAAACCAGACAAAGATGCCACTTAAAAAGATAACTACAGGCCAATATCTCTGATGAACATAGATGCAAAAATCCTCAACAAAATACTAGCAAACAGAATCCAACAGCACATTAAAAGGATCATACACCATGATCAAGTGGGGTTTATCCCAGGAATGCAAGGATTCTTCAACATACACAAATCAATCAATGTGATACACCATAATAACAAATTGAAGGAGAAAAACTATATGATCATCCCAATAGATGCCTAAAAAGCTTTTGACAAAATTGAACACCCATTTATGATAAAAAACTATCCAGAAGTAGGCCTCGAGAGAACCTACGTCAACATAATAAAGGGGTTAACATAATAATATGACAAACCCATAGCCAACATCGTTCTCAATGGTGAAAAACTGAAACCATTTCCTCTAAGATTAGGAACAAGACAATGTTGCCCACTCTCACAACTATTATTCAATATAGTTTTGGAAGCTTTAGCCACAGCAATCAGAGATGAAAAAGAAATAAAAGGAATCCAAATTGGAAAAGAAGAAGTAAAGCTGTTGTTTTTGCAAATGACATGATACTATACATAGAGAATCCTAAAGATGCTACCAGAAAACTACTAGAGCTAATCAATCAATTTGGTCGAGTAGCAGGATACAAAATTAATGCAGAGAAATCTCTTGAATTCCTATACACTAATGATGAAAAATCTGGAAGAGAAATGAATGAAACACTCCCATTTACCATTGCAACAAAAAGAATAAAACACCTAGGAATAAACCTACCTAAGGAGACAAAAGACCTGTATGCAGAAAACTATAAGACACTGAAGAAAGATATTAAAGATGATACAAACAGATGGAGAGATATAGCATGTTCTTGGATTGGAAGAATCAACATTGTGAAAATGACTGTACTACCCAAAAGCAATCTACAGATTCAATGCAATCACTATCAAACTACCAATGGCATTTTCCACAGAACTAGAACAAAAACTTGCACAACTTGTATGGAAACACAAAAGGCCCTGAATAGCCAAAGCAATCTTGAGAAAGAAAAATGGAGCTGGAGGAATCAGGTTCCCTGACTTCAGACTATACTACAAAGCTACAGAAATCAAGACAGTAAGGTACTGGCACAAAAACAGAAATATAGATCAATGGAACAGCATAGAAAGCCCAGAGATAAACCTACGCATATATGGTCACCTTATCAGTGCCCCTAACTCCCACGTTATTCAAGGTTCAACTGTACATGAAAGTTCATAGCAGTTTTATTTATAACAGCCAAAACCTGGGAGCAAGTCAAATTTTTGTTAATAGATGAACGTGTAAACGAATTGTGGTATATCCATTCAAGGGAATGCTCTTTAGCATTAAGAGGGAAGAAACTACTGATACATAATGATGGATGAATTTCAAAACATTATGTTGAATTCAAGAAGCCAGACACAAAAGACTATGTGATTACATTTAACTTTGGAAAAAACAAATCTAATCTACAGTGACAGAAAGTGGATCAGTGGTTACTTGGGGCTGGAGTGGGTGGAGTGGCAATTGACTGGGAGGGGACATAGAGGACATTTTGGCGGTGATGGAAACGTCCTCCATCTTGATTATGGTGGTGGTTGCATGGGTATATATATTTGAAAACTCATCAAAATATACACTCAAATTAGGTGCAGTTACTGTGTATAAGTTATACCTTAATAAGGTTTATTATAAAAATAGAATCTATGCCTCACGGTCTTGGGAACTGAATTACAGAATTTCAGATGGAAAGAGGGCATTAAACTTCTCTTAGTTTCCACCTCTTGTTTAATAGAGACGGAGGACAAGAGAGGTTGAGATGTGACCATCTACCTTTGGTTTTGTGACTCATAATACAGTGTTCTTTCCAATACATGCTCTAGGTTCTCAGTTAGGAAGTAAAAACAAGATTTCCTAAAATGCCTTCTCTGGCTGGGACGTGGGGTATTGGAAGGGGAGTCAACTTTGCCTCCCCAAGTCTCAAAAGAAACTTCGTGACATCCTCCCCCAGCACTCGCCCCACCAGATGCTCTATCAGCATTTCCAAGAGAAGACAGAGAACTCCAGAATGTTCATTCGAGGCTTTGGCAGGCATCAGCGGACAAGATTAGAATTAGGCAAGAACTCATCCCTCTGTGTGGCAAAGGAGGAAAGCAGCTGGTGTTTACCACCTTGGGAAGCTGCTCCTTTAAGAGATGCCTGGTACTTGGTGCTTGTTTCTGAGTTAAACGTGCCTTTCTGCTCTACATCCTTGAGGAGACTATTCTAGGTGATTCGAATCCTGCCTTTTCTACCTTAGTACAGCCTTAATCATTTAGCCCTTATGGAAGGGCCTAGAAACCCAGCCAAAGTGGGATTCATCACCCCAATACCTACAGGAGGCAAGGATGGGTAGAATCCTCTCTTGGGGCTTCAGAACTCAGCTGTCTTTCTGGGAAGGCTGCATCTCCTAACATCTTTCATTCCATTTGGCTCGACCCTGAAGACTGTGTTCTCTAGATGCAGCCTCTAAGACACCTGCATTACAGTCACCCGGAAGAGTTATGAAAACACTAATTTTTGAGCCTCACCCCAAATCTTCTGGATTAAGAGACACTTTCAGGGGAGTACTGCAATCTGCATTCTAAATAAGCTCCCAAGGTGATTCTTTTGCCTTCTTAGGTAATGACCACTGACGCAATGGAATGAGCACCGTACTTGGAGTCGAAAGCCTGAATGTGAGTTCCCGACTCTGCCACTCACTAGCGGCCTGACATCCAGCCAGTTGTTTTGTCCATCTGAACCTCTATAATAAGGGGCTAACTGTGTTGCGACAGTTAAATAAAATACGTGTAAAACTGCTGCACACAACGGGCCCTGCATACATATAGATGAATCTAAAGATGACCCTCTGCTTCATTTATTTATTCCCAACCTTTTATTATGCAAAGTCTCAAGTATATACAAAAGTAGAGAGGATAGCATAAGGAATTCCTATGTCCCCATTACTCAGTTTCAGTAATGATCAACTCTTGGCCACTTTTTTAAAACTTGGGGTACAGTTGCTTTACAATGTTGTGTTAGTCTCTGTTGCACAGCAAAGTGAATCAGTTATACGTATACCTATACCCCCTCCTTTTTGGATTTCCTTCCCATTTAGGTCACCACTGAGCACTGAGTAGAGTTCTTTGTGCTATACAGTAGGTTCTCATTAGTTATCTATTTTATACATAGTAGTGTATGTATGTCAATCCCAATTTCCCAATACCTCTCACCCCGCCTTCCCCCTTGGTGTCCATATGTTTGGTCTCTACATCTGTGTCTCTGTTTCTGCTTTGCAAATAGGTTCATCTGTACCATTTTTCTAGATTCTACATATATGCGTTAATATATGATTTATTTTTCTCTTTCTGACTTACTTCACTCTATATGATAGTCTCTAGGTCCATCCACATCTCTGCAGGTGGCACAATTTCGTTCCTTTTTGTGGCTGAGTAATATTCCATTGTATATATGTACTACATCTTCTTTATCCATTCCTCTGCTGATGGACATTTAGGCTGCTTCCATTGTCCTGGCTACTGTAAATAGTGCTGCAATGAACATTGGAGTGCATGTATCTTTTGGAATTATGGTTTTCTCCAGGTATATGCTCAGGAATGGGATTGCTGGGTCATATGGTAGTTCTATTTTTAGTTTTCTGAGGAACCTCCATACTGTTCTCCATAGTGACTGTATCAATTTACATTCCCACCAACAGTGTAAGAGGGTTTCCTTTTCTTCATACCTTCTCCAACATTTACTGTTTGTAGATTTTTTGATGATAGTCATTCTGGCCAGTGTGAGGTGATACCTCATTGTAGTTTTGATTTGTATTTCTCTAATAATTAGTGAAGTTGAGCATCTTTTCATGTGCCTCTTGGCCATCTGTATGTCTTCTTTGGAGAAATGTCTGTTTAGGTCTTCCACCCACTTTTTGATTTGGAGGTTTGTTGTGTGGTTTTTTTTTTTTTTTGATATTGAGCTGCAAGAGCTATTTGTATATTTTGGAGATTAATCCCTTGTCAGTTGCTTCCTTTGCAAATATTTTCTCCCATTCTGAAGGTTGTCTCTTCATCTTGTTTATGGTTCCCTTTGCTGTGCGAAAGCTTTTAAGTTTCATTAGGTCCCATTTGTTTGTTTTTGTTTTTATTTTCATTACTATAGGAGGTGTGTCAAAAAAGATCTTGCTGCGATTTATGACAAACAGTGTTCTGCCTATATTTTCCTCTCAGAGTTTTATAGTGTGCGGCCTTACATTTAGGTCTTTAATCCATTTTGAGTTTATTTTTGTGTATGGTGTCAGGGAGTGTCCTAATTTCATTCTTTTACATGTAGCTGTCCAGTTTTCCCAGCACCACTTATTGAAGAGACTGTCTTTTCTCCACTGTATATTCTTGCCTCCTTTGTCATAGATTTTGTGTCATTTATACCCTCTGCATACCCCCTCCCTGAGTTGTACTTAAATATATCCCAGACATCTTATTATTTCATCCATAAATACTGCAGTATCTTTAAAAGATAAGAATTCTTTAAAAGAGTGAGAGAGCAGCATCAAACACTATATGATGTAACTTATATGTGAAATCTAAACAAACCAAAACACCAAACTCATAGATAAGAGAACAGTTTGGTGGTTGCCAGAGGCAGGTGGCGGGCGGGGTGTGTGTGTGTGTAATGGGTTAAGGGGGTCAAAGGGTACAAACTTCCAGTTATAAGGTAAATACGCCCTTAGGATTTAATTTACAGCATGGTGACTATAGTTAATAATGCTGTATGGTATACTTGAAGGATGCTAAGAGAGTAGATCTTAAAAGTTCTCAACGAGGAAAAAAATTTGTAACTCTGTGGTGATGGATGTCAACTAAACTTATTGTGGTGACCAGTTAACCATATTTATGTATATCATTATGTTGTATACTTAAAACGAATAAACAATGTTATAGGTCAATTATATCTCAAGTAAAAAATAAAGAAAAAAGAAGGAAAAACTACCTTCCATAGCAGTAGTTCTCAAAGTGTGGTCTCAATCAATTACATGGGAGAATCTCAGGCACCCCCCAAACCTACTGAATCAGAATTGTCCACCCCACCCCCCAGGCCCTCCAGGTGATTTCCATGCAGCTAAAGTTGAAAAAGCATTGCTGATGGCATTCTCAAGGTATCCCTGAATATGGTCCTCTCTTCTCTATAGTTAATGTAATTCATAGTTAGATCTAAAGGTTTGATCGGAGTTAGGGCTGATTTTGGGGGGAAGGGAGGAAGAATACTTCATAAATAGAGTTAACTCTCTGCTTTGCATCACATTTGTATTCATATCTTACTCCTCAATGCTTTGAAAATAGATCAGTCAATATTTGCAGATCACAGAGCAGATTTCTTGCCTAACATCATTCTAACCATTTTTAGTACAATTTCTACGTACTTCCTTAATTGTTCCACTTTGAAATTAAATTTTCATCTGAAGCAAACGTGAGTCAATGACTTGGGAAACTAAAATATTATTGTCCATTAACTTTTTACCACCCTTTGAACGGGTTCACATCCACTTGCTCGGGCCATAGAGATGGGAGCATTGGTTACTTTCATGGGGTAATTTATGATGAACTTGGAAAGGACCTCTACCTAAAAGCCCTATGGCCCACGATACTGGTGGACACTCCACCAGCTGAGATTCATTCCTTTGAGTTTAAAGTCATCTGCTGTCCAGTTAAATTAAATTTAAAATGTAAATACTCCTGGGGTAATAGATTTACCCATTTTCAGTCACTAGCATCCCACTGGCTGTATTAGTTTCCTAGGGCAGTCATAAAAATGTACCACCAACCTCATGGCTTAGAACAACAGGAATTTATTTTCTTTAGTTCTGGAGGTTAGAAGTCTGAAATCAAGGTGGCAGCAGGACCGTGCTCCCTCTGAAGGTTCTAGGAAAGAATCCTCCCTTGCCTCTTCTAGCTCTGATAGTCCCAGGCATTCCTTGGCTGTGGGAGCATCACTCCAATCTCTGCCTACCTCCATCTTCACATGGCCTTCTTCTTTGTGTCTGTCTGTGTATCCTCTCCTCTTCTAAAAAGGGTACCAGTCATAGCATTTAGGACCCACCCTAAATTCAGGAAGATTTTATCTTAAGGTCCTTAGCTAATTACATCTATAAAGAACCCATTTCCAAATTAGGTCACATTCTGAGTTTCTGGGTGAGCGTGAATTTTGAGGGAAGGGCATGCTTTAACCCACTACACTGGCAATATATCTTTTGGCCAGGTTGCTGAGGAATGGGGTGAGGGAGGTTGAGGGGGAATCTGGGGCACAGTTAACTGTCCAACTGAAGCCCCACGTAGGAAGCTTGCTTAACACGAGGGCTCCAGTGGGCTGGAGGGATGGGGTAACATCAAGTGAGAGGGACCCACAAAGAAAGGGACCCCCCCAGAAGACCCTGAGGTGACTCGCACTGACGGCCACCTGGTCTGATGCCCATAACAAGGTATATCTTCTTTCCCACCTCACTAATCCTAAGTCAGGACACGAGTTTCCACAAACTCCATCTCGCCTGTTACCATGTTTGGATGCTTTCTGTCCAGCTAATACTCGACTCATTGCCCGATGAGTCCTTGAAACTTGTTCTTAATTTAAGAGTAGCCATCTTAAGAGATTTTAAGAGTACCATCTTAAAATCATGTCCACCAAAACGTTCCCCTTTTATTTTCTTTTTTTCTCTACTTCCTTCATAATCAACACTGGGGGATCATAGCCAAAATGCCTATTGTTTGAGAATGCACAGTTCTTTGTTCTCTTCAGTCTGAGCAGCTGTAGCTTCATAATTACCCAGAAGCTAACTTCCTAGATTGGTCAATAATTTCAAATATTGATGACTTCAGCCTCAGCCTCTACGGCCTTAGTTTTCTTTCTTCTAATACTTTCCTTAACTTATTCCATTTGTCACATAAGTTGAGCACCTATTGTATGCAGGTTGCCATGGAGACACAGAGACGAGCATAGCAAGTTCTGGTCTACAAGGGTCTCACAGCCCAGAGAGTTGAACCAGGGACATAGTTGTATATCTATAACTCCAGATATGCACGTAAGAGAGGAGGATAATAACTAAGACTTGGAAAGAAACCTTCCCGACCCCCTCTTCCCTGATGTATCTGGACTATAACATCCCTCTCTGATCCCCAGGTCCCTCCACTCTGGAGGCAGAGGTGAAGTAGAGGGGGCAAGGATCCTTTTGCACCTCCTTATCTCCCTGAGAGAAGGATCTGAACATTGATAATAGCTAACATTTAGTAAATGCTTACTACACACGAGGTTCTGTTCTAAGCACATTATGTGCATGACTCATGTAACCCTTATCCCGTCTCCATTTTCCAGGCGACGAAACTGAGGCACAAGTGGTAAGTGACTTGGCCAAGGGCCAAGGTCACACAGCTAGAAAGTGAACCCAGACACCATTTTCTTGTGGAAATCAGTGCTCTGGCTGTCTGCTGTTGTGCCAGCTCGTTCTGCTCAGCCCCCTAAAAGCCCTCGAGAGAGAGAGAGCTGAACTCATTTATGAGAGAGTTCTCATAAATGAAAGCAAGCTCGGCCAAGGTCCAGAGTGAGTCCTCCCAAAACAGAAGAGGACGCTCTGAAGGCCTCCGCTCAGGCCTCTTAGAGACAGCGCCCAGGAGCTGAGTTTGGGCCACATGTAGACAAGTAGGCGATTCCCATTCCCCCAGCTTAATGGCTCTCATTATCACGTACCAATGGGGTGATCGAGGCCGGTTCGATCCCCGTTTAGGGAACTAAGATCCCTCAAGCATTTCAGTGCAGCCAAAAAAAAAGAAAAAAAAAAAAAAAAGAGAGTGAGAGAAGAGGGTTGAGGACAAGGCCTGGGGTCCATCCGCATTTGGAGGGGGCATGGAGATGACAGTGCAGGAGAGGAAGAAAGATGGGAGAACGGCAGTGCCCCATCCTGGAGGCCCAGGGAGGGGAGGGATTCAGGAAGGAGGGTGGGATCAAAGGTCCCAGAGAGGCAAAGAGGGCCAGGAAGACAAGACTGAGAAATGTGCCCCGGTTCTGGGTGTTAGGGCACTTGGTACCTTCCAGAAGGCTGACTGATTAAAGCATCGTGGGTGAGTCTGACCATGGTGGGGGGAGAGTGGCA
The DNA here is from genome assembly GCF_008692025.1 of Phocoena sinus. Lineage (NCBI taxonomy): Eukaryota > Metazoa > Chordata > Mammalia > Artiodactyla > Phocoenidae > Phocoena > Phocoena sinus. The sequence continues at coordinate 17,263,733 of NC_045776.1, forward strand.
GGTGGTGAGTGGTGACAGAGGAAGTCCTAAGGATTAGCTGCTTCTTTTGGAAGACAGAATAAATGAGGAAGAGGGAGAGCTTGGGAGCTTGGTGGAACGGCTAGGCAGCGTCAGGCAGGGTCTGTTTTGTGTGGGCACATCATGGGGCTAAACGGTGGAGCACAGGCCTGGAGGCGACAGGGAATGGGAAATGTCTGGGATACCCAACACCAGGGCCATAGGGCAGGGCACATCCATATGGTGGTACATTTTGCAGCTGTGAAAAATCACATTTTTGAAAGATATTTAACAACATAAAAACTATTTAACAACATGGAAAATTTCCCCCTAAAATAATAAAGGGAAAGAAGGATCAAAAATAATGTTACACTTGTGAGCATTCTAATATAGAAATATATTCATATTCCAATTTAAAAAAAACTGTGTTATGATTCCAATTTCCTTGAAAACATGTGCATATTTGCACTGGCAGGAAACACACCAGGATAGATGTGGCTTTTAAAAATTCTTTTCTGTATGTTCCAAATTTTCTAAAACAAACATGTGTTACTTTTACAATGATTAAAAGGAGTACAGATGGCTGGTAGCCTTGGCTATATTATTGGTATTATCATGCCTTTTATTCTGTTGTCCTTCTCTCTGGGAACTGGGAGGAAATTCTTTCCTCTGAGGTGAGGTGCATGGAGCAATGATGTGTTGAGCGCCTAATGCGCTTCCTCCTCTGGGTGAGGTGATGGGTTGTGGGGAGACGGGCAGTGTGCAAAGGGTTTTAGGGTTGGCTGAGAAATAGCTAATAAAAAAAACAGAGCCTCAGCCATGAGAAAGAAGGAAATCCTGCCCTTTATGATAACATGGCTGGACCTCGAAAACATTATGCTAAATGAGATAAATTAGAGAGAGAAAGACAAGGACTGTAGGGTCTCACTTATCTGTGTAATCGAAAAAACTGAACTGATAAAAACAGAGAGTAGACTGGTGGTTACCAGGGGCTTGAGGGAGGGGGAATAGATGCTGTTTAAGGTACAAACTTGCAACTAATAGACAAGTCCTGGAGATCTCATGCCCAGTCTAGTGACTATAAATACAATAAATACAAAGTGAATACAATATTGTATTTTAGTCATCAAACTTGCTAAGAGACTACATCTTTATTATTTCCACCAGAACAAAGAAATAATTATGTGAGGTGACAGAGGTGCTATCACTAAACTAGCAATCATATTACAATACATAAATGTAGCATATCAACATGTACACTTTAAAGTTACACAATGTTATATGTCAAATATATTTCAAGGACAAACGAACAAACAAACCCCCCAGAGCTATGGTGGTGTGGCATTCACCCTTTCAGAGAAGGGATCCATCTGCGGGGGCTGGAGTCAGTGGAGAAGTGGGACTTGATCTAGACCTTGGAGAGTGGAAAGATTGCCATGAAAAGTCGATCACTTTGATCTGGAGCCACTGATATGGGCTTGAACAGGGGAGCTGGGGTGTGCTGGACTGGAGAGGGGAAAGAGGACTCCATTCAGCTGGAAGTGGCGGAGCTCCTGGGGTCACGGTGACTGCTGGAGCTGTCACTAGAAAATCTCCGGGCTTGGTGGTTCACAAGGGGCAATGCCCTGCTAGGTATGGGAAGCAAGGGGCTTGGAAGGGTGGACCACCCCACTGGCTTCGGTCCCTCCCTCCACCCTGCTCTCTACTAACTGAAGAAAGGACAGTGCCTGAGAGAGAGAGATGACGAGAAAGATGACGTGAGGAGAAAGGGAACAGAGCTCAGATGGCGTTAAAGCTGGGAGAAGGGAAGGGAGGGAAAGGAAGGGGGAAGGGAAGGGAAAGGAGGGAGGGGAGGCGATGGGTATTTGCCATCAGACATCCTTCAGCTCTATCTGGTGGGAAGGGGGGTAAGAGGTGTCACGAGCCCTTTGTAGGCATGTGAACTGGGCAGGGGACTTGGGGTCTACAGCCATCTCCTTCGGTCCCTGACTTATGTGTTTCTTGCCACAGAAACTACTTTTCTTCCTTGTCCTTCTCTCCACGCCCTCCTTGTCTCTGCCCAGCATGGAATTGGGGATGTTTTCCCAACTTCCTACCATTCTGCGCTGCTGTGTTTGGGGGGCGCGCTGGAAGAACAGCCGTGCCCTGGACTCTATCAGGATGTCTGCTAACAGTTAATAGAGGATGCATGTCTCTGGGTCCTGTCCTTTGGATCAAAGAGGCAATGATGTCGCTCCATCTGGCATCCACTGAGTGCCTGTTCTGAGCTGGGCACTGCTCTTTGCGCTAGAAATAAAGCAGAGAGCACAGGGACAAAACTGCCTGCCTTGGTGGAGCTTATATTTGAGCAGGCAGAGAGATGATAAGCAAATAAATAATCATAATGTGCAATGCGTCAGATATTGCTAAGTGTTTGGGAGAACATTGAAGCACGGAAGGGGGCCAGGGTTTGTGTGTGGGGGACGTAGGCGCTTGGACTTTCCTCACTGGCAGCCCCAACATCTTCAGACAGATGCTTCTAGAATGAAACAGCCAGGTGCCCAGAGACGCCATGATCAGCAGCTGCTTACTTGCCTCAGCCATTTAGAGACTACTCCCAAAATAACCCAGGTCTTGAGCAGTGGAGGGGCAGTGCTCGCGCAATGTGGGGCTGCCCTCTGAGACGTGCAGGGCTTTGGTGATGACCCTCTTGATGTGAGAAAAGCAGATGCCAACACTCACGAGTAAGTGGAATCCCTTGGACCAGGGCCATCTCCCCCCATCTGCCCTCAGGAAGTTGGCGCCATGGTTTTATCCTCTCTCGCCATCTGGCTTTGCTCTGACGGAGCAGCTGTGAGTGAGGTCATGGGACAAGTTCTTTTGTCTCTGTCTTCTTCACTTCTCTAAATTCATCCCCACGACTCATCTACAGAGTCCTAAGAAACCAGTGCAACTTGAAAGGCTGGGCAAGCATCCCAACTAACAAGAAGGGCCTCTGATGCGGTCAGGGTCAAGGCAGAAGCCACTCTAGATCCCACACAGGGCATCAGTGACACACGAGATGCTAAGTAAGCCAAGCAGAGATAAGGAGACGGCCCAGAGGTTGGTAAGAGCAGGAAGCCATTACCACCAAGGGCCACGGGGGCAATGGAGGAAGACTTGTCACCAGAAGCCAGGCCATCTGGTGGGAGCTAGAACCATTGTCTGGGGCTACTTAGAGGGGCCTGGGTCCAAGATGGAAAGGCTGCCCTCTGAGCCCACCGTCGCTGCTGGAGTTGCTGCTGAGACAGAGCAAGACGGGGAGATGGGGAGGCATGCCCTGGCTTCTCCCCTCCTCTACCTCCCAACACTGGCTGTGCCTCTGTGATGGTTAATTTTAGGTCACATTGGCTAGGCTAGAGCAGGGGTCCCCAACCCCCCAGGCCATGGACCGGTACCGACCTGTGGCCTGTTAGGAACCAGGCCGCACAGCAGGAGGTGGGCGGTGGGCGAGTGTGCGAAGCTTCATCTGTATTTACAGCCACTCCCTGTCACTCACATCACAGCCTGAGGCACTCGATTCTCATAGGAGTGGGGACACTACTGTGAACTGCACACGCGAGGGATCTAGGTTGCGCGCTCCTTATGAGAATCCAATGCTGATGATCTGAGGTGTCACTGTCTCCCATCACCCCCAGATGGGACCATCTAGTTGCAGGAAAACAAGCTCAGGGCTCGCACTTATTCTGCATTATGGTGAGTCGTACAATTATTTCACTATGTATCACAAGGTAACAATAATAGAAGTAAAGTGCTCAGTAAAGGAAATGCACTTGAGTCATCTCGGAACCATCCGCCCCTCCCCCCACCATCCCCGGTCCGTGGAAAAATTGTCTTCCATGAAACCGGTCCCTGGTGGCAAAAATGTTGGGGACTGCTGGGCTAGAGTACTCAGGTATTTAATCAAACACTAATCTAGGTGTTGCTATGGTAATATTTTGTAGACATGGCTAGCATCTAGTAACGGTGGCTAACAGTCAGTTGACTTTCAGTAAAGGAGATTATCTTTCACAAATTGGGTGGGTCTGATCCAATCAGTTGAAGGCCTTTAAGCAAAACCTGAGACTTCTAGGAGAAGAAATTCTGCCTTAAGACTGCAGCATCAACTCCAGTCTGAGTTGCCAGCCTTGCCAGCCCGCTTTACAAGTTTTAGACCCTCCAGCCCCGCCCCACAATTGCATGAACTAGCTCCTTGAGATAAATCTATCAATCATCTATCTATCTATCTATCTATCTATCTATCTATCTATCTATCTATCTATCTACTATATATCTACCTCCTACTGGTTCTGTCTTTCTAGAGATTCTGACTGAAAGCATTGGCCCAAACTACACAGAAGCCAGCTGGGTTGAGAAATGTAGCTCCCCGTGATTCCATGCAAAGCAGGGAAATGTGATTAGCACAGTCTCTTACCTGGAGTGACATTCTGAATTCTTCTGCTTGGTACTTGCCTGGAATGCTCCTTTCTTCTACAGTTCCCAGGTGTTTGCACAGCAACAGAAGCTAGCATTTCCTGAGCACTTGATATGCACCAAGCCCTGTGCTAAGTACTTTACATGTGTTATGTCATCTAATCCCCTTGACTATCCAGTGAGGCAGATGCTGTAATTATCTCTATAGTGCAGATGAAGAAACTAAGCATTTAAGTAACATGCTCAGTGTTACACAGCCAGTTAGTGGTAGAGCTGGGACAGTATCCCAGCCTCCTAGCCCCTCCCTTTCAGACAGAGGAGTGTAGTTAAATGATCATCCATCAGGGAAGCCCATAGTCCTGGGTTTGAATCCAGGGTCTACTATTTTCTATCTTTGTAATGTTGAGCAAATCTCTGGACCTTGCTTGGATTTCATTTGCTCATCTATAAAATGGGACTATCAGACAGCATTGAAAGGATTGGATGAGTTCATGTCTGTCCAAGTGCTCTACCCCCAGAGGGTACCACAAGCCTAAGCATCCTCATTCACATTTCCATCCTTTTCTCTCCTACTCAAAGGAGTTACTGTACACCTTTCTCTTTTCACTTTACTACACACTGCTCTGATTTTCATTTTCTTTCACCCAATTATACCAACTGATTTTGCCCAGCTTGACACCCAAAGAAGGTAGTGAGTAGTGTCTTGGACATGTCACCATCAGCCAGTCTAAGGGTTGGAAGAAAACAATGTATGATTTGCTGTGTTTAGTGCCCCGGAAGTTAAAAAAAAAAAAAAAAAAAAAAAAGGCATGCTGGGAGCTTCCCAAAGCAGAACTATGGCTTTTTCCAGAAGCAGTGAATTTACTTCCAGCAGGCTCTCACTGGCTCCTTTCATTGAAAAAAGGATTTGTCTCTACCTCCTCCCAGCCCTGGAAGCCTGTGTTCACAGTTAGCTGCTTTCTTGCACGCCGTGCATGGATCGTGCAATAAACCATGGCCTTTTGGTTTCTTTTCTCCAAATATTGATCACTGTTCTGAATTTTCCATTCCAGCTTTGTCCTTCTATGATTTATTTGTAAAACAGGAGGGAGGTCATTCCTTCTCAAGCTTCCCTTCCTTTCTTTTGTTATTTTTCATTTTTACCTACCTACTAAGAAGAGAAAAATAGTCATTGAATCTCAGAGAAATAATCCAGGCCCGTATTTCTCAAACTGGATGATATGTATCTCTGGGGGATATGTGGCCATGTATCAGGGAGTAGTTCTTAAAATACAAATTAAACATGGAATAGCTTTCTGGAGCATTATTTCACCCAAAGATTCAGCAGAGAATATTTTTTTTGTTTTGTTTTGTTTGTTTGTTTGTTTTTGCGGTACGTGGGCCTCTCACTGTCGTGACCTCTCCCATTGCGGGGCACAGGCTCCGGACGCGCAGGCTCAGTGGCCACGGCTCACGGGCCCAGCCGCTCCACGGCACGTGGGATCTTCCCGGACCGGGGCACGAACCTGTGTCCCCTGCATCAGCAGTCAGACTCTCAACCACTGCGCCACCAGGGAAGCCCGAGAATATTTTTAGATTAAAACAAATATTATTATTTTTTACTAAAACAAACCAAGATTTATTACAGAGTAGATTCATCCACATGAATTTTTAGGTTAAAAACTGAAGTCTGAACTCAAGGACTTTAGGTAGAGGGAGAACAGGGTGAGGCACGCCAAGCATTGACACCTCCAGCCCCCAGGATGTTGAGAACTGGCTTATCATTCCAGGGTGGAGATTGAGGGCTTCTTCTATGGAGAAACTGAAAGGCCCAGAGAAAAGACCATCTTTAATAACATTTGGGGAGCTACCCCCAAATAAAAAGGCAAGGTTCCCACATAATCTGTTATTTCTGCCACACTTTCAAAGATCACCGGAGTCTTGGATGTGATGGGTCAGCACTCAGCCCCATCTCTGCCTCGTGTTGTCTGGAACCCAGCAAGTCAAAACCTGTATTTCCCAGACTCCCTTGTAGCTAGGGTATGAGAAGAGATTTGGTCCCACCAATAAGAAGCACTTGGACAATTTGGGAAGATGGAAGGTGGGTAGAGGTCATCTTCCTGATACTTTGGGATGTTTTCCTGCTGGCGAGCAGGTTATGGAAGTTTCTAACAGCAGCCCTCTCCCAGGGCATGTCTCCAGCTTTGTGGGAAGTGAGTGAGTGTTGGAAGTGAGTGTCAGAATGGCTATCATCAAAAACTGGTGAGAATGCAGAGAAAAGGGAACCCTCATACACTATTGGTGGGAATGTAAATTTGTGCAGCCACTGTGGAAAACGGTATGGAGTTTTCTCAAAACACTAAAAATAGAGTTAACATTTAAAAATAAGACATGCATATACTTTAAAGTGTGCTAAAAAACTTGTATCAAAAAACAGCAGGCCCCTGACCCTGATCCTTCTTATCCTCAAGTCCTGCTCCCTGGGCAGCCATTTTTTTAAAAGTCTTTTAGCTGTTTTCAGTTATTTACCTTCAAATAAAATGCTTATATACACTTCTTGATTTGACTGATTTTTATATTGTCTGTTGATTTTTATTTTGGGATAAGACAATTTAGCTCTCATTTGCTTCCCCTTTCCCCTCTTCCATCCTCCCAATATAGTTACATCACAACTTTTGATTAAGTCAACATTCAAAGTGTACATTGTTATGATTACTGCCAAGCCAAGTCGTGTGCTATAACTGTATTTCCTTTTTGGGTGTATTTTGGAGTCAATAGTTTTCTTCTTTCTTTGTTTTTTTCTTTAATTTTTTGAACTGAAATATAGTTGACATACAATATTATGTTAGTTTCAGGTACTACATAATTTTACGCTTGTATACATTATGAAATAATCACATGATAAGTTTTAATATCCATCTGTCCTCATGCAAAATTATTGCACTGTTATTGACCCTATTCCTTATGTTGTATATTACATCCCCATGACTTATTTATTATATAGCTGGAGGTTTGTACCTCTTAATCTCCCTCACTTATTTCACTACCTCCCTATCCCCTCACTTCTGGCAACCTCCCATTTGTTCTCTGTATCTATGAGTCTCTTTTCATTTTGTTTTGTTTGTTTGTTTGTTTGATTCCCCATATAACTGAAATCATGTGGTATTTATCTCTCTGTTTCTCACTTATTTCACTTATCATAATATCTTCTAGATCTATCCATATCATCACATATGGCAAGTTTTCTTTTTTATGGTTGGAGTAATATTCCATTGTATATATATACCACATGTTTTATCTATTCATCTAACTGATGGACACTTAGCTAACTCCATATTTTGGCTATTGTAAACAGTGCCTCAGTAAACATGGAGTGCATATATGTTTTCAAATTAGTGTTTTTGTTTTTTGAGGAGAGTAAAATTGCTTGATCATATGGCAATTCTATTTTTAATTTTTTTGAGGGAAGCTCTATACTGTTTTCCATGGTTGGCTGCACCAATTTACAATCCCACCAACAGTGCACAAGGTTTCCCTTTTCCTCACCAACAGTTGTTACTTGTATTTTTGATGATAGCCATTCTGACAGGTGTGAGGCGACATCTCACTGTGGTTTTGATTTGTATTTCCCTGATAATTAGTGATGTTGAGCATCTTTTCATGGGCCTCTGGCCATCTGCCTTTCCTCTTTAGAAAAATGTCTATTCAGTTTTATGCCCATTTTGTAATCAGGTTGTTTATTTTTTGATGTTGAGTTCTAAGAACTGTTTATATATCTGTTTATATATGTTGGATATTAATCCCTTATCAGTCATATCTTTTCTCCCATAGGTTGTCTTTTCATTTTGTTGATGGTGTCCTTTGCTGTGCCAAAGCTTTTAAATTTAATTAGGTCCCATTTGTTTATTTTTTCTTTTATTTCCTTTACTTTAAGAGACACATCCACAAAAATATTGCTGCAATTTATGTCAAAGAGTGTTCTGCCTATGTTTTCCTCTAGGAGTTTTATAGTATCTGGTCTTAACAATTAGGTCTTTAAGTCATTTTGAGTTTACTTTGTTATGGTGTTAGATTTTTTTTTTAACCACTAATTTGAAAAGATATGTGCATCCCAATTTTCATAGCAGCATCATTTACAATTGCCAAGATATGGAAGCAACCTAAGTGTCCATCAACAGATGAATGGATAAAGAAGATGTGGCATACACACACACACACACACCACACACACGTGCACACACACATACACACATACACACGATGGAATACGACTCAATCATAAAAAGAGTGAAATGTTGCCATTGCAACAACAGGGATGGACTTGGAAGGCATTTATGCTAAGTGAAATAGGTCCGACAGAGAAAGACAATGCTGTATGATATTACTTGATGTGGAGTCTAAAAAATACAACAAACTAGTGAATATAACAGAAAGAAGCAGACTCATAGATAGAGAGAACAAACTAGTGGTTGCCAGTGGTGGAGGAGGGGCAATATAAGGGAAGATACAAACTGTTGGGTGTAAAAATAAGCTACAAGGATCTATATTCAACATGAGGAATATAGCCCAATATTTACTAATAACTGTAAATAGAGGTGTAACCTTTAAAATTGTATAAAATAAAATTTTTTTAAATAATAAATTTAAAAAATAAATATTCCATTCCTTTTCCTAACCCAACGTAGGAAGGGAGAGGAATAATTATTTGTGCCTCACTTACACACTTTTAGACCCTTGACAACCTGATAGCCTTCTCTTTAGTTAACTGCTTTAGCCCTTTCTCCTCGTATCTCAGGTATCTCCCCAACCATTTAGTTCTTTCAAGCCATTTTTTTCTGCACTCACTCCAAAGAAATGGGGCTGGAAATCACATGAGATCTGCTCTGTGGGGGCACTGAAGTTTGTTTCCTGGCTGGACAGCATTCACCTTATACCATTGGTTGAAGCCTATGGCTTCTCCTGCCATCTGGGGGGTCTGTTGAAAACTACATTTAGGTCCCATTTAGCTCTAGCCTGACCTACAATCTTGACAAAGACCAATCGTGTTCAGTTTCATTCCCGAATTTTGTCTCATGGGCCCCCATTGCAGTAGGCTGTTTTCTGTGCCTGCTTCAACTTTTCAACTTAGACTAATTTGTTATGACCCATGGATAGTTTGCATTATTAAAATTCTGTCATCTCGCCTACAGGCAAAGGTGGGTAATCTGAAGATCATCTAATCCATTCTGGAACTAACTCTCTCTCTATCTCTCTCAATTCTGAAAACAATGGCAACCATTGGCAGCAGGAAAGATCCTGCTTTCTACTCTGCACACACCCAATGTCAATATGGTATAAATATAAAAATGGGTTCTGGTATTTTGAATGGATGGAGGAGCAATTAGCTGAGTATTTCTGCTTGTCTCTTTGCCATGGAGGAGGTGGACTGCGGTTAGGCTCCCTGGTGCCAGTCTCCTAAGGTCGTAGCTCACGTGCCTAAGAATCCATTCATTCATTTATTCAACAAACATTTATTAAATGCCAGAGTATGCAGACCCAGGAGGCACAAAACAAATGCTCGTCAAATAAAATTGTGTGACAACGAACCTCAACCACTCAGGCAACGGAGCGAAGAGCAGGCGAGCCTGGCAGGAGCTGGCTCTCCCACCGTCGTGTGTGAGAGCTCTGGGGTTCTTGACCCCTGGCCTGAACCATAGCAAGAGGGCTTGTCACTGAGCCTGTCACGTGGGGCAGAAGCAAATGCCTTGCTGAGGTCTCAGGTCGATTACATCTATTGCTTCCACCTTATCTACATGGCCTGTCACTCTATCATAGAAGGAAATTAAATTGGTCCGACTTGATTTACTCTTCACACGGCTGTGTCCATAAGCTCCCCAGGCCTTGCCCCCTTCTGGCTGACTGCACATTGATTGCTTGATGATTTGTTCTAGCATCTTCCCTGGAAACCAGGTTAAGCTTATCAGGCTGTAAGGAATGTGGTCATCTTTTTCTGCTTCCTAAATGATGGGCATCGTGTGTGTTCTTTGTGAAGCTCCCAAGGTAACGCCCCTTCCCTGGGAAGCACTCAGAGTAATTGCTGGCCCCTCCCCAATGGTCCCTGCCAATTCCCCATATCCATTCAATTGAGTGTTGCGAGTCTCTGTGGTTTTAGTTTCAGATAGCTTTTTGCAAAGGATGCTCCACTCTATTTCAGGTACACTGGCCCCAGCCATGTCACGTAGGGTGGGACTCCATGCCTGGAAAACAAACCCAGGGTTAAAGAAGGAAGACTCAAAGAAGAAACCTACTGTACTCAGCAGCCACGGTGGGGCTGACAGGAGATCAGAAATCTTGAGAATTGTTGGGAACAGGTTCCACACGAGACAAAATGTCTGGTGGTTGTTGCTTTCTGAGTGTAACCCGCAGACCTTACATCAAAATGTAGCATCTTTTGGTACAGACAGAAGTAAATATACACATGAAAACCTCTGCTATTTTGAGTCCTCCGGTTACCTGCTTGCCCTCTTTGCCCATCAGGAATGGTATTTTCCTGGGTTTTTCTTCTGTGCAAAGTAAATGAAGAATACTTCTGGTAAAATTTCATGAAAGCCTGTCTAACCTTTCTGCTTCTGTGCCTTGGTGCTTAGGCCACTTCTTTGTTCCTCAGTGATTTGCTCTTTTCCTCCTCTCCTCACTCCATCGGCTCCCACCTGCCCCCTTGTTAGGTCCCAGAACACAGCACCATTTTGCTCCGCTTCCTGTCCTTTCTGCGTTCCAGTGTTTTTCCTGAGTCCCCTGAGCTGATTATTTAAAGGGCACTTGTTTTCCCCCATAGTTCTTTATCTCCTTGAGCCTTTTCCTCCATGACTTAGTAAGAAACTTCTTATAAATTCCTTCAGGTATAGAAATCTGCTTTTCAAAGCCTCTCTCTTCTTCATTAACAACGCCTACTAAGGATCATAGACTTTTGCACTCAACCCCAAATCTAAATTTTCTTCCTCCAAAGAAATGAATCAAGATAAAGTAAATTGCTCCTAATGTACCATTAGAATTTGGCAATTCTTGTCCTGATTTATTCTGCAGATATTTTAGTGTAGAAGAGATTTTCTGCTTCATCATACACATTTACACCCATCACCCAAGATGCCAACCTGGCATTTCTTTGCAGATCTCGTTTCCCACAGCAGCCCTTAGATTTGTAGATTAATTGGATAATTCTCACTCATTAGAGGAAATAGTTTCACTCTCTTTCCATGAAGAAACCAAGAAACTCCAACCACTGCCTAAAATGGCCTTCCAGTTTTCTTTCTTTCCCATATTCTCCCTTACCCACCCCCTCCCCATGCATACAACTTTTCCCCATTTCTCCTTCTTTAGTTTCTTCCTGCAGCTCGTGGGCAGGTTAAACCACTTGTGACATCTGAGGCATGTTAAAAAGTCTTGTTTGTCCCCCATCACTCCCTACCCTGTCCCATCCCACTGCCTGGTCTCTCTCAATTAGTACCAACCTCTTGGGAAACACCTGGTCCAGAAGGTTCTGTGCCATATCTTACTCAGTAAGCTACTATCACGTCCCAGCCCATCAACTTGAAATCATTTATCAGGACTCTGAAGAAATGGGAAATGGGACAAGTAAACTTTGATGACTCAAGAAGGAAACTGCCATCTGCTATGTCACCTGGGAAGATGAGGTCAGGATGGGGAGAGGCATCAGAGGGGGCCAGTTAGTGGTCTTTGAAGCTCTGAGAAGGAGACAGAAGGGTGAGAAATTAAGAGGGTATGGGCATGGACATGCTCCATTGGTACCATTTGGCTGGAGGATAATGCTGAGTTTCTCCATAAAAAATATAAAAGTGAGATGGGGAAGACCCATTTGGTGACTTGAGCCAAGCCCCACCAACATAGGGCAAATGGTACACGTCTTCCTGGGACGGCTTTAAGTTTAAATTATGAAGTGATGGGATGCCTGCTCCCTAACTGGGCAGATAGAAGGCCTTTCCTGGAGGTACCAGCATGGGAAAATCAGTTCTTCCACTTAGCTGAAATCCTCCTATGCTTGTTTCCAGTCAATAATGACTTCTTCCCAGAGCAGTGGGGTTTTCAGCGATGCTGCTCAGTTTTAGTAGTTTGCAAAGGGAAATTAAGGTAAAACTGATTGCTGTTCCCCTTCCTTCCTCCCACCCCTGATTAAGTCAGTGCTGTGCAGCTGGCTCATTGGCTTTCAACTTGGGCTGTGCATTATAATCATCCGGGGAGCTTTGAAAACTCCCACCCAGACCAATTAAATTCAGAGCCTCTGAGGGCGGGACCCACGCAGCAAAAGTTATAAGACTGCTCAGGTCATTCCAGTGTGCAACCAAGTTGAGAACTGCTGCGTTTGCTGATCTGTATTTTCCAGCAACCCAACTTGGTGGGGTCAAGACCCCTGTTGGGTCTTTTTCTTTCCCTCACTGGCTCTGTCACTTCATTTCAGTGGTTGTCAAGCTTTCTGTGTTCGTGTCACACTCAGCTCTGAGATTTTTGGCAGCCCACCTGTGGTGATTCAAAGACTTGAAGTTACACCGCCCAGCTGGCACTTAGCACAGGACAGATTGTTTCGGTGTCTCTATAAATGGCTGTATATGCTATTGCGTGAGTCGCCATTTTCCACTGGGTTAGAAAACCTGGGCCTGGTCTGAACCCTCTTAGATACTCTCAAGGCCAAGTTCTTACTTGCTCCAGTGAACACACCTTCTTCCTCCGGCATCAACCTGGCATTAGGCTATGCCAATAACCCATTTCTCTCAACGAGTTCTACCCAGTTGTACCCCATAGTGTTAGAGCCACTCAGCTTCCATCTGAAAGACACCCAGGAAGCATTAGTTAGTGGCACAAAAATTAGGTCATACACGCTGATTGAAACTGAGCGTGCTCCTGTGAAGAGGTTTGAAAAAGGAGCGGCAGCAGGGCAGTTGCGATCACCACCCCTAATCACTGCAGTCAGAATCTCCCCCATCCCCAGCCTGGCTCCCCCACTTAGGCAAGGCAGGCACTCACCTGCCCAGCCCCTGCCTACCGCCTGCTCAGGGCTCCCTCTACCAGGAGCTGTCCCATCCCAGGAGGAAGCATGTAGTAAGTTTTCTGTCTGAGTGGGAAACTGCCCCTCTGTGGAGCCGCTGTCCTCGTCACTGAGGTCTCCTCCCTGCTCTCCCGCCCTTGGGCCTGGTTTCTGACTTCCTGGCTTCACATCCCCCCACCTTCCTGCCTGGTTTCTCTCCCTGTTCACCACTCCCGCCCTGTCCACGAGCGCTCAGATCCCAGCCCCTCCTCTCCCTGGGCCTGGGGCCTGCCTGCCTCCCTTGGCTCCACCTTGAGTCTCCCAACCTGGCTGTCTGGTCAGCTTCCTGAGTGCCTGCCACCACCTTCAGGTGCCTGGCGTGGAAGAGCTCTCTTCAGCCCATGGTCAACCTCAGAGCTTTGCTTTTCTCTACCATCCGTCCAGCGAGGTAGTCATGTTTGTCCTTCTGACCTAGATCCAAACCCAAGTTCTACCTTCAAAGGGGTCCCATTTTGGAGACCCCAAGACTGAAGAGATTCAGCCATTCCCCCTGAGACCAGCACCTGGTCATGGGTCCACGTGGCTGACCAAGAGGCAATCATTTATTCCTCTTGATGGCTCCTTCAGACCCCAAAAAGCAAAGAGAACACAAACATGTTCCCCTGGGATGTGACAGGAACCCATGAAGGAAGTTAACCCCCTGAAAGGACTCTTGGTTCCTTTTTCACAGGTCTGTTTGGTGCCTTGTCAGAGTATTTTGGCCAAAACAGCTTGGCTTTTGAGGAGGGAAGGAGAACAGATACTCTGTGTCCTATGTAAGAGCCCTCTCCACTCTTAGCCTCCGCTACCTCCCCTGCAGATGAAATCATCCCAGCTTCTTGTGGAGAAGGTGAATGAGGTGAAGCCCCGATCATGGAGTATTGGCACTGGATCATTTTGTTCCAAGATGGCATTCTGGAGGGCCAACTCTAGCCACTGGTAGTGTCTGCCTGGAGAGCTGGGTTAAGGTTCATAAGGCTGCTGTGTAGACTGGTCATCAAGAATGCAACAATTAATTATCAGTGTCTGCTGTAGATGCAAGGATGGAATTATGGGCTGTATATTTACTCACTCTGATCTGGTTCCACAATTGCCTCTCCAGAGAGATGAGGTGACTTGCCTGAAGTCACAAGACTAGTTAACAGAACCAGGAATTGAACTGAAATTGCTGACTTTGGTCCATTGCCTTTAGGTGGCACTTCCCAGGGTGTGCCATGAAGTTAAATGTGCGCATTTGCAATAGATACTTCTCATGTGAACTGGGAATTCCTACAAAGCCCCAAATGGGGACAATCTCCGCAAAACCAGCCATCTCATTGTCTGTCTCTCCTTCTTCCTATTTTTCTACCATTCAACTGATGGTTTTATTTTTATTTTATTTTTTGGTGAGAACATTTAAGTTTTACTCTCTTAATTATACAATACAGTGTTATCAACTATAGTCACCATGTTAGACATTAGATCCTTATTCTTATAAATGGAAATTTGTACCCTTTTACCAACCTCTCCCTATTTCCCCCAACCCCCAGACCCTGGTGACCACTTTCCTCTCTGTTTCTATAAGTTTGACTTTTTTTAGATGCTGCGTATAAGTGTTACCATGAAGTATTTGTCTTTCTCTGTTTGGCTTATTTCACTTGCCCTCAAAGTCTATCCATGTGGTTGCAGATGGTAGGATTTCCTTATTTCTATAGCCGAATAATATTTCATTGTATATATATATTACAATTTCTTTGTCCATTTGTCCACTGATTGACACTTAAGTTGTTTCCATGTCTTGGCTATTGTAAACAATACTTCAGTGAACATGGGGGTGTAGATATGTCTTTGATTTAGTTTTGATACTGATGTCTTTGATACTGATTTAGTTTCCTTAGGATATATACTCAGAAGTGGAATTGCCGGACCATATGGTAGTTCTATTTTTAATTTCTTGAGGAACCTCTAAACTGCTTTCCATAGTGGCTGCATGAATTTACATTCCCACCAACAGGGCACAAAGGTTCCCTTTTCTCCACATCCTCACCAACCCTTCTTATCTCTTGAGTTTTTGATGATAGCCATTCTAACAATGAGAGGTGGTATCTCACTGAGGTTTTGATTCGCATTCCCTGATGATCAGTGATGTTGAGCACTTTTTCATGTACCTGTCTGCCATTTGTATGTCTTCTTTGAAAAAATGTCTACTCAGTTCTTCTGTCCATTTTAAAATCAGATTGTTTTGGTTTTTTTCTGTTGAATTGTGTGAGTTCTTTATATATGTAGTCAACACTTCATATCTGCGTTACATCAGGTTTACATGATGTAAACATTGTGTACTGTGTTTACAATCTGTGGTTGGTTGACTCCACAGATGCAGAACCCACAGATACGGAGAGCTAACCATGGGACTTGAATAACTGTGGATTTTCATATCTGCTGTGGGTCCTGGAACCAACCCCCTGGAGACACTGAGAATCGACTATTTTTTTAAAAATTAACCCCTTATCAGATTTGCAAATATTTTCTCCCATTCCGTAGGTTGCCTTTTCAATTTGTTCATGGTTTCCTTCTTCCGTTGCCAAGACTGATGTCAGAGAGCTTATCCCCTGTGCTTTCTTCTAGGAGTTTTATGGTTTCAGGTCTTATATTTAACGTTTTACTCCACTTTGAGTTGATTTTTGTGTATGGTATAAGCCTCCAGTTTCATTCTCTTGCATGTCACTGTCCAGTTTTCCCAATATAATTTATTAAAGAGACTATCATTTCCCCACTGCATATTCTAAGCTCTTTTTGTCATAAATTAATTGACCATAAATGCAAGGTTTCTTTCCGGGCTCTCTATTCTGTTCCAATTATCCGCGTGTCTGTGTATCTAATCTTTGGGTATGGTTTATGTCAATATTATACTATTTTGATTACTATAACTTTATAATATAATTTGAAAGCAGGAAGTGTGATATCTCCAGCTTTGTTCTTCTTTCTCAAGATTGCTTTGGCTATTTAGGGTCTTCTGTGGTTCTATACAAATTTTAGAATTGTTTTTCAAGATTTATTATAAGGAATTGGCCCAGATAATTACAGAGGCTGAGATGTCCCATGATCAACTGTCTGCAATTCCAAAGACCTGAGAACCAGGAGGGCCAATAGTGTAAATTCCAGTCCAAGTCCATGTGTTGGAGAAGACTGGTCCCCAGCTCAAAAATAGGCAGAGAGAGGGCGTTCTCTGTTACCCTGCCATTTGTTCTATTCAGGCCTCCAAAGGATTGGATGAGGACCACCCACACCAAGGAAGGCAATCTGCTTTATTCAGTCTGTGAATTCAAATGTTAACCTCATCCAGAGATGCCATCACAGACACATGCAGAAGAATGCTTCACCAAATATCTGCACACTCCATGGGGCAGTCAGGCTGACACAGAAAATTAACCATCACAGCTCATGTGATGGAGTATATGATGAAAGAAGTTCAACCATTGAAAATGATGTAGGACAATATTTATTGACACAGATTTAATGATATATTCCTGAGTTAACAGAATACGTTCCCAAAGAGTCTATATTGTTTGATACATGTTTTAAACTGCATATGTGTGTAGATAAAACATCATGAAAGAATATGTAAGTAGTTAAAATCTTCATGATAAAATTACCTATGAAGTATAGCATGTCTACATTTTCTGGTTTTCTACCAAAAACAGAAGTTACTGGCAGGTAGTCTCCAAGATGGCCCCCAATGATCCCCATCTCCTGTTATTCATGTCCTTGAACCATTGCTTCCTTTTTGCATGTGGGCTGGATTTAGTGACTTGCTTCTAGACAATAGGATGCAATAGAGTTGATGGGATGTGATTTCCAAAATAGGGTATAAGAAGACAGGCATCTGTCTTGAGCACTCTCCCATGCTCTCTTGTTTCCTCACTTGCTTCAATGGAAGCCAGCTGCCATGTTATGAGTTGCCCTATGAAGAGGTCCCCGCGGCAAGGACCTGTGGGGGGCCTCTGACCAACAGTCAGCAAGGAACTAAGGCCCTCAGTCCAATAATCCACAAGGAACTGAATCTCGCCAGGAACATGCCAGTGGGTCCTCCCCTAGGTGGACTTGCAGATGAGACCATGGCCCCAGCTGAAGTCCTGACTGCAGTCTTCTGAGATACCTTAAGCCCGAGGCATCCAGCTCAGCTGTGCCAGGATTCCTGACTCACAAAAACTGGGAGACAATAACTGTGTGTTATTTTTAGCTGTTTAGCTTTGTGTTAATTTGTTACACAGCAATAGAAAGTGAGACACTGATGTAATGATATTTTAGAAATTGCTTTTGAAAAAAGTCCTAGGGACAGGTTTGCCAACAAATTTATCTCTAACTAACTCCTCAGCTTCGGTTCCCCTTTCCCCAGCCCAGGGCTTTCTTCCTAACTTTGCCAAACTAGTCAGTCTCAAACATCTGGGTCCTGGTCCCCGCTTGGCCACAGGATCCCCTACCCCTCTAGGCATCTGTTGCCTCCCCTTTGTGAAGACGGGGTGGGGTACAATTGCCAGGGACTTGCTCCCAGGGACCTCTTCTCTGTGCCTCTCAGGGGTGAGCTCTTCACCTCGTCTCCTTGCATTTAGTCTTCATTTTTCTCTCTCCCCTCACTTCAGATATAAAGGCTCCAATATTTATGAAGTGCAGATTCTGGAGAAAAGAAATGAAGTGAAAATACAGGAGCCCCGAGGAGGACCCTGACAGGGCATCCTGCTGTACCAGTTACACTCGGAGCCAGATTCAGGGAGCCCCTCAGCCATTTCTCCATCCTCTTCAGTACCTAAAAAAATAGGAATAAGTTAAAAAAACCCAACTGCAACCAAACTACCACACTTCACATAAAGTCTCTCCTGAAAGTTCCAACTCGGAAGAAATATTTGCTTGGAGCCTGGCCTCTGGGTAAAATTTAGTTCTGCCTGAGAAAGAGGGGTCAAGATGAGCTTCTCAAAGCCCTACACTGCCAAGTTCCCTGCACGTCGGGGCCTCTGCCAGCCAGGCGTGATGCGAAATTGAAGTGACTCTGAGCCCAAACCCATTAAACACTCCGGGAAGGTGCTTCTGCGCTCATTAATGGAATTAGGTGCTCGGAGAGAAAGAGATCAGATGAATCCCTCAGGCTTCCGTTCTGTAATCCTAGGAAAGTGATCTGATCAGGAGCCCAGTTAAATACAACAAAAAGTGCAGAGCGCTCTGAGTACTCTGGAGATCCAGAACCCGTCTGTTTTTCCCTCTAGTGTGGCTCACTGCATAAGCCCAAGGCAATCCCACTACCAGCATAGAATGGTATATTTTGAGAGTGATCAAGCACTAAATGTTCGCCAGGATGGAGTTGTGAATGGCTCAGGCAGTCATGGGATTATGAGCCTCACAGAAAACTGATGTCATGTCGGGCCCACTTTTCACTCTGCTTCCTCTGATGGTTTGATGCTGGGCTTCAATGACGCTGCGGAAGTTGGTTGGTCCATTTCTGACTCTTCCTGTGATGACAGTCCTTTGTCTTTCGGCGAGGTCATTATCTTCCTGTGAGGTTGCAACAGCAGTAATAGAACAGCAATAGTAATAACAAGTGGGTGATATACATGTATATTTATATACAATCCTATTTAAATTTTAAGCCTATGGGCTAAGTATTATTAAATCCATGTAGAGAAGAAGAGATTGAAGCATAACGATATTAAGTCATCTCCAAGGACATAGCTATCAAGTGGCAAGCCTGGGATTCCCACATAGCCTGTGTGACCATGAACCTGTGTTCTTTGCAATGGATGATGAACTACACTGCTTGTGGGTACTAACCTGAAGCCTCCTGACTGATCTGTGGTCACTACACCAGCATTATCTTGCTTGGAGATCCCCTTGAGCTATGAGAGAGGTGGATGGTCAAAGTCAGTGGTTCCCAACCTGGCTGAACTTACAATCTGCAGGAATGCCAAGGCCCAGCTCCCACTCGCAACTAAAACTTTTAGACTCAGGGGTCTGTGATGGGGCCACCTGTCTGAATTTTGTTAACAAGGGCTTTGGTTGGTTCTGACACAGTCAAATAGCAGACTGACATTTTGGAACCACCAGACTGAGTGATCTGAAAATTCCCTTCCAGAATTAAATCTCCAGGGCAGGAGGGCATTTGGAGAGCTGCCTCGTCACCTGGCCCTCTCCTTACTCCTTACTGTCAGGTGTCCCTTTCCTGGGCTGAGCTGCCTCACCCTCGCCCTCTCTGGCTCCCTCTGACCCTGGCTAGGGACACACCACAGCAAACACACTGGCCCTGCCTCTGCCTGAGCTCCCATCTTTGCTAACTCTTTTCTCTGGCTCTGATATTCTACTCCCTGTCATCGAATCCTTCCAAGCCTGTATTTTCTTAATAGGTAATACATACACACAGTACAAATCCCCTGATTTACAAAAGGACGTATTGATAAATATCTCCTTCCTACCCTATAACCCAGGCATCCAGGTCTCGCGCCCAGAGGGTCCCCCAGTCATGCTTTACAAAAAAGAAATACAGGGCTGTGTGCCTGCTGTACATAGTGGTTTGCTCTGCTTATTCTGAGGAAACTGTGCCTTGAAGATTATTCCAGATCCATGCACAGAAGTTCTGCAGCTTAATTCCTTCACAAGAGTAGGCCATAGTTTGTTCTAGCCATCCTCTATGGATGGCATAGACAATGTTTAGGTTGTTTCCAACCTCTGGCTATTACTAACAATGCCACAGTGAATATTTTTGTATGTATGCCATTTCCCACATGTATGAGAATATCTGTAGAGTAAAATTCATGGGAGTGGAATTGTAAGTCAGAGAGTATATTGTTCATCTTAACTCCAGTTTCCCATCCACTTTGAGTCAGGCTTCTAATCCCTGGCACTCTGGGTAACAGAGCCCAGGCCTCTGCTCATTTACGTCCCAAGTCTCTACCCCGGGGCCCTGATTTCCAGGGGCATTTCAATGGGTCTGGGCTGCCCACTCACCCTCACCTGCCCAGTGTGCTCCCTGCTAGGCACCCAGCTGAGCCTCTGAGACTCAGGCTTCCACATTACAGAAGGTTGCAGACATCTTCCTCTCTGCCTGGGCTTGTTCCTCAGACGCTGGGATTATGGCCTCTGTCTAGATTTAAAGTTCCCGAGAGCTCTTTCCAGTGCTAACTGACCTCTTCCGTAGTCGTCTCTGTGCATCCAGGTTCCCTTTTGTCTGCTTCAATCAAACCCAACTCTTCATTTCTTCTAGCTGGCCGGCCGTGTTGAAACTGAAGACCTACCACAAGTCACGGGATCTGGACCATCTCCAGATATAACCTCAGCGTAGGTGACACTTGTCTTGGGACCTTTCTGTCCATTTTCTCTGGGTCCCTCCATGCCTTCAAAATGCTCTCCAGCTGCCCAGAGTTTCCTCTGGGTTTCTTGCCTGTATTCGCTGACTGTATTTAACAGCGCTGTGTGCTCCAGATTTCTTCTACTCTCTCCAGCCTTATTTCAGAACGTGTCTGTCTTGTCTTTCATCTCCTAAGGGTCCTATTGGATAAACTCATCCTCATTGGCAGATAATGTCATCCATGTGATAATCCTCCTAGAGGTATTTTCATCTTGGGATGGGGCTTCCCGAGATCCCTTTGCTGAATGAATGGCACTACAGGGACGGGAGTAGGTCAAGGAGGATTTGAGGAATGGAGGGGTGGCTGGTAGAGGTAGCATGGTCCATGGTGTGGTCCATTTCTAACTGTGTGATGTACGTCACTTTGCAGAGCCCAAGTTTCCTCATATTACATTTCTCTTAGTGGTGTTGAGGTCAACTAACATAACTGATGTGGAAGTACTTTGTAAGGTACAAGGTACTGTTACTCTTTCACCAGCATCCCCCAAAGTCCAGAGTGCCGAGCCGCCAGGAATGCCAGCCCTGTGCGAGGCAGCCACTTGGCAAGAAAGGAGGACCAAATTGCTCTATATTGTTTCCACCTCATTCTCTAGAAAGTACAGACAGCAACAGATTAAACAATGAAACCCTTGTGAAAATCTTTCCATCATCAGGGTCAACTCTAATTTTTTCATCTTGCCTCAGACATTGACTTCAATTTCTTAGATTTGCAGAGTAACAGATTCTTCCTGGTTATAGGGAGATGGTCTCCTTGAGTTTGTTCTTGTGAATGCTAGACATTTAAGTGTCCTTTTTTGCATGGGCTCAGTTCTCTCTCATTCTTGGAAGACGTTTCCTGGGTCTGGTCTTCACACTGTGTCTTTCTGTTCATTCAATTTGTGGTGGCATCCTGACTGTCACAGGAGGTCTTGGAACAAGCCTAGATGAGAGCTGACAGCTTCCCCGCTCGACGCTGCCTTGGGATTCCCAGAGTGCTATTATCACAGCTTCTGACCTGAACTGTACCAACCCAGGTGACTTGGATGCTTTCTTTGTTTCTCTGTACCGTCCTCCTGCCTTTGTTCTGATTTTTACGTGTCCATTACTACTGGCCCAGGTCACTGTATCCCTGACGACCTCCTCAGGGGAAGCAAGGATTCCAGGAACAAACATTTTGTCCCTTGGCTAGAGTAACAGTAAATGAAAAGAGGAATAAATGCTCCTTTTCACAAAAGATTTAGGGGCAGCTTTGGTTTCTCTATTCCCCAGGTCAACTCAAAAAAAAAAAAAAAAAACATCAAATTCTCAATCCCAAAAGCTCATTCTTATTCCCAATGTTCTCCACAGTAAGCCTATGACAAAGGTATTTTGGGGAAACTAGAATCCTGAGAAGTTAAAGGATTTTTTTCAAGGCCACATGCTTAGTAAGTAGTCTGACCAGGATCCAGGAGCAATGAAAGGAAGGGAAGGATCCCTTCAGGACTGAAACCAAGTAAAACACGGGGCCAGCGTTCATGGCAGGGGAGATTCTGCTTGTTTAGAGCAAACTGTATCTTGAAGATTATTCTCCATCAATACCTAGAGACTTCCCCAGCTTCATATTCTATTTATGGGTGTGTCATAATGTATTTTCACCAATCAGGTGAAAACTGGTATTAAAATCAAAACCACCATAGTGTCATACCCAGCTATAATTTACCCTATGTGTATACACGTGAATGAATAGTTAACAGTTAACGATATCTATATGTATGTCTGTATGTTTGTTTGTGGGGATCTTTATTCATATACTATCTGCTCACATAAATACGAAATAATCTTTTATTTGTTCATCCATGGTGGTGTTTTAGTTTTTTTAAATGAATTCCCGTGTTCTTTTATGGTCTCAGGTTAGGAATTTGTCCAAGTTCTGTATATTCTTTCAACTAATTGCTTCAATGTCAAAATGTGGTGCTTCTTTAAAATTATACATATATACATATATATATATATGACATTTTGGTATTTGGTTTTTGGCCTTCCATATTTATTCAGTTCGCCTTCCTCAACACCCCTTTAGAACAAGAGTATCACCACTTTTTTTAGTGGGAAGTAAGGGTCATATTGTATTTTCTGTATTTGTGCACAGTTATTTCAAACGTGGTGTTCTAGTTTTTTGAGACAGGGGAGGAATTGAATTCCCACGTAGACACGTGGAGTTGGACATGTCTGTTTGACAGACAACAGGAGCTGTCAAGCATATATCCTCCACCCCCAAGTCCAAACTGGGACTCCATAGTTCCATCTTCAGATGTCATGGTCCTCAAACCCCTTATTGTCTTGGGACCCTACTCTGAGAAATACTCCATTTTTCAAGATTCCTCTTTAATGCGGCACCAGAATTCAATACAGTGTTCCAGATAATGGTTGACCAACAAGAAAGACACTTGTTTGTTGTATGAGACTTAGAGACTGTAGCGGATATTCCCGGTGCACAGCTCGCATCCCCTTGAGCCTTACCATGTTGGTACATGCCCGCCTGACTTCTCACTGCCAGCACCTGTATGTCTTCACCTGAGGGCTTTCTCTGGCTACCAGAGTCCACTTGGATTGTGCCCAGTTGGAAGTGCCAAGGAATGAGCACTCCCCACAGGGGCCTTCCATCAACGACCGATGGGAGTTGGAGTATAAACGCCACAGCTCTCTCACCTCTCAGCCGGGGTGACCCTGAGATGCACATTCCCCATGCTTCACCGAGTGTCCCAGCAGCGTCAAGCTCCTGTCACCTGCATAGCTACTGGCTTGATACTCGCTCTTCATTGGCTCCTTCCCTGTCCACCCCCTACAGGACAAGGTGTCATGGGGTCACCTCCCCAGTTAATTACTTGTACTGGAATCCTTATCTTGGGCTCTGCTTCTGGGGGTCCCCAGACTAAGGCAGCGCCTAAAACTGCATCGGCTTTCTTAGCAGCCACATCGCGCTGCCGCTTTGTCCTGATTTTACAGTCAGATAAATCTCCGACCTTGTATTCACGTCAACTGCGGCCAAGTCATACTTACCTAATGCTGTGCCTTTTTTCCTATTGATTTTTGTAACCTAAACTCAGACTTTGTGTTCAGTCCTGTTATACTCTTGGTTTATTTCCATATTCCAACCTCACAGAATAACTCTGAATATTGATTTGTTCTTTGGCTGTGTTAACTATCCCTCCCAGACATGAGTCATATTTGTAAATCTGACAAGCACGTCTTTTGTGCCTTCATTGACTTCTTTTAGAAAAATGTTGAACAAGGTAGGGTTAGGAACAGAATTCTAAACTAAATTCCTCCTTGGGTTGAATAATCAAGATCTTTTTCCTAAGAATCCCCGCTGATAGTGATTCAAACTAACTGCCCGAGTTGAACCCAGAATTTACAGATTTGCCCATAAGAATGTGGAGCATGAACGGCTTGGTTGTTTTGCTAGAATCAAGGTGATCCACAGTTATGCTGTACTTGTGATACACAAGTCTAGAACCCTATCAAAAAGGAAATGCGGTTAGTTTGACTTGTTATTCACAAATTCATGTTAACTACTGAGAACCCCTGGCTTTATTTCTAAAAGCCCCCAATCTTCCTTTTAATAATCTGTTCTGGAATGTTACCAGGGTTCAAGTTTAAGGTTTCTAGAATCTACCCTTTCTTTTTTATTTGAAAATGAGGACTTTTACCAATACCTATTTTCCTATCCTCCTTCCTTAATTTCTCAGCAACAGAAAGTAGTACTAAGGTCACATTCGTATGTACTTTTTGGAGCCTGGCATGCGATTTATCTGGCGACATCAATCCATTTCAAATGGTCACACACTCCCTACATCCTTCACTGTCTCCCTACTGCTGAGCTTCCCATCACTAAGGAGGCTGGTTCTTGCCTGAGAACACAGATGGGGCCCAGAGCCCCATAATCCCCCATCACCCTTCTCAAACCTGGATCCCTCCCTTCCCCATTTTTCTTCTTATACCAGACACATGGTTTAGAGCTTTTGAGATTCATTTTAGCCCTATGGGAACCCAGGCTCCTTCTGCCTCAGTCCCCACCCCACCCCATCCCATGGTGGATCAACCTACTCTCACCAGATCTCCCTAACCTCACACTCCACTTTGAGGTCCCTGACCAGCACCCGGGGTTTTGCTTTTTGTTTTATTTTATTGTGCCTCTCACTCTCTTTTCATTTTCGCTGGGACCATTCACATTCAATAATCCGATTCATTTTTACCCTTTCCTATTCCCCATGAGAAATACCCCCTTTTATAATCTTTTACCTTGGGATCAAACCCATTTTCCCTCTGAAGTACTTGAGGTGAGGTGGGCATCTCTTCCTGTCTTTGATCTTGCCCACCAACCACCAGCTGTCTTCTTCAGGGTCCTTCATTTATTTTTTAAAAATTTTTATTGAAATATAGTTGATTTACAATGTTGTGTTGATTTCAGGTGTACAGCAAAGTGATTCAGCTATACATATATATTCATATATATATAAATTTTTTTAGGTTGGCCAAAAAGTTTGTTTGGGTTTTTTGGTAACCTTGGATGGAAAACACGAACGCACTTTTTGGCCAACCCAATACATACATATATTCTTCGAGGGTTCTTCAATTGTGCTAGAACTGTGAGAAGGTTTCAGTCTCCTTCTGTAGACTGCAGTCACCCTGAGGGCAGGGGTGGACCCGTATTCATGTTTGTGCCACCACAACGCTTGGTTCATCCAGCCTGATGTACGCAGGATCTCTGTGGAATGAAACTGGATAACTGGATGCCTTCCTTCCTGCATGCAGGATGAGGGTTACTTACATGAACCTTGTCCACCACTGGTGTGTTGAGGGAAAGGGCTGGGGATGCTACTGGCTGCTGGAGAGCAAGAATTTTATTTCCAGGTACAAATTCCCTCACTTCCTAGCAGCCCAGCCGGCCCCCTCAGGAAGCCTGGGGAATCAAGCTGGCAAGGTTGCCCACCATCAGAGGCTTTCAGCTGAACAACTCAGGGGGAGGAAGCCAGCTTGCAGACTTCAGAGTATCCACAGCCCAGGGAGCCACTGCACTGCACTGCGGAATGGGGCTGTAAGAGACACCTGCCTCAGGCGTGTCGGCAGGGGACGGGGCCTGGAGGAAGAAGGGGGAGGGAAGGGGGGAGGAGGAAGAGGGGAAAGGAAGGGAAGCGGCAGGGAGGGAAGGAGGGGCCAGTTGCCCCCGAATCCCTCTGCAAAGCCATTATCAAAATTGATTCTACTAAATGAAAGATTTACCTGGTTGAACGGTGCTTTTAACTGGCGGCAGTTAATTAATTAACCATCACTAGCCTGGACATCATAATGGGATGATATTTTGATGCTAACACATTATTGAAAAGGACAAGCCGTGTTTTTTTTTTTTTTTTTTTTTTCAAGGAATCAATTAATCAGCCCCAAATGAAGATTCAGACCACTGTGTACGCTCACAGGCACTTTAATGTCTTCCTTTGCCGGGACCCCCAAATACCTGCTTTAGGACTCTGTGCCCTGGTAAGCAGTTGGAGGCAAGTCAATGTTAACTCAGTATTAAAAAAAATCTTACAATAGTTAACTTTACAAAATCTCTGAGACATCTTCTTCATAATTAATAAATGAAAAATGTTCCTGCAGCTAATCAATGAAGTTGTTAGAGAGAATTGATTGGACGAGGAACTCTTTTTTGTGGGTACAATTTTTCACCTATTCAGAACAAAAGACTCCCTAGAGCACCATCAACTTGATAGACACTTAAGAGTCTGACCCAAAAGGAAAAAAAAAAAAACAGAAAGATGATTAATTAAGATCTCCAGCAGTGACATTTACTTCCATCCTGTGGGCGAGAACTGGGTCAGGTGTGCAGGTGGCTACTGTGAAGCTTCTGGAAGGTTAGGGAAACAGAGGTGCCCAGGGACATCCCTCACCCTGAGGTTGCACCCTGGACATGCCGGAGGTCCAGCCTCTTTGGAGGATAGAAACAGGAGTGGTCCACAGAGGCCTGTGTCTTTCAGGTTGGTTAAGGAGCACAGTAGCCTCGTTCTCGCGGAGGGTGCATGAAATGCATGCAAATCTCCTGGAATGGAACATGCATATTATTTCAGTGTATAAGGTAGTCATCAAGTTCAAGAGAAATGGGCCCTGAGTGTTCCACTGGATCCCAAACCTGACAACACCCCAGAATTATTTGCACAGATTCTGAGGCCTGTGCATATCCACTGAATCAGAATCGGTGAGACTGGGGCCTGGGAATCTGTGTTTTTAAAGATGTGCCCAAGGGATTTGACTCTGGTTCACACCAGGCCGAGATTACCACTGGTTTTGTCCATTTCTCTGTCTTCAGATACAAATTCGGGATGAGTGATATGTAGAGTGCCCCCTCTTCTTTATCTTTTGTTGGACCAGTCATAGGACAAATATGGATTGAGCCAGGCCTTGTGTTGAGCATCTAATGTGCATTAGTCGTTTACTCCTCACAGAGATCCTACGAGACGGGCAACATGGTTATGATCATCTTACAGATGAGTAATTGGAGATCTAAGAAGGGGAAGTCATTGGCTAAAGGTCACATGCCTAATAAGCCCCCCAGGCTTTGAAGCTGGGTTTGTCTGATTTGAGGGCATGTGTTCTAACCACTAGAATACCCTGCCCCAAGTAAGTGATGGGCAGCTGGGAGGACACAGGGCAGAGCTGGGGGCTGGCAGCTCTGAACATACATGTTTGAATGAAAGAATTCAAATCCATGAAGCTTCACCAAGTGTGATTAGGTGGGTTAAAGTAATATCTTATCCCTCTTTCTAGAATGCCAACTACCAGTCTTCTTCAAGCTGAAAGATAATGAAGGCGGGAGAGAGGATAGATCAGAAGGACAGCTGTAATTTTCCCAAAGCGTTTTTGTCCAGCCAGCTTGCTCTTTCGTTAGAGTAACTATAATCTAATTAACTGATGACTGTACGATATTCTTGGCCAGCTGGGGTGTGTGTTGAAAATGCAGGTACTCGGACCCAAACCAGAGCTACTGAAATAGGCGATTTGCATTTTGAACAAGCTCCCCATGCCATTCTGCTCTCTGGTTAAGCGTGACAACCACCGATGTAGCACCTTCCCATTTGCCCCAGCTCCCACGCCCAAAAAGGTGCTGGTTGATGGGGTCATAGGGACTGTATCAGGGAGTGTTCGTGTCATTTATTGCCGTATAACAAACCACCCAGAACATAGTGGCTTAAAACCATTAAATGCTAGGAACAAACCTTTATTTAACCCACCAATCTGCAGGGAAGGCCCATCCCTGCTCCATGTGGCACCAACTGGGGTGGGGGGCTGAAGAATCTACTTCCAGGATGACGTACTCACAAGGCTGGTAAATCAATATTTCTGTCGGCTGGGAGCTCAGCTGGGGCTAACAGCCAGGGACCTCATTCCTCTCCACATGGGCCTCTCCGCAGGCTGCTTGGGCTTCCTCACAACATGGTGGCTAGATTCCAAGAATGCAAGTTCCAAGAGACAGAAGGCAGACGCAGCCAGTTTCTTAAACTCCTGTGCTGGGAAACTACTACAGCATCACTTACTTCTGCCACTGTTCTGTTAGTCAGTCACGGGGCCCAGGTTCAAGGAGAGGGGACATAGACACTCTCTCAATGGTAGGAATGTCAAAGAATTTGGGGGACATGTTTTAAAACCATCACAATCAGGCTGCCTGGCATGAACCCGCCTTTGCAATTAGTTCTGTCATATCAGAGGATCCTTTTACTTGTCCAGTCTTAAGCAAGATGAATAGGTTGGGTACTATTACTATCTAAGGACCTCTGATTCTATGTCTACACATCACCAGTAGGAGAGGTAGAGAATGTGTGTGCAGGGAAACTCCTCTGTAGGATTTGTTTTAGTTCTTCAATGGTTAATATTGTATTGAGATTCCTTCACACACACCTGAAATCCATGTCCTTGTGGGGCTTATTTAGCTTGGCTGCAGTTTTAGGTCAATTTCAGAAATCCCCCTGAGTTCCTAAGAAGGCTGTGGAGGTGAACTCAACTATTGGGATACAGGCCGAGTTATCCCACCATTTCCTCCCTCAGACCTGCCCAGCATGAGGACACAATTGTACAGCAGCTTGCTCGGAATCTAAAGGTCATTCTTCAGAAGAAAGCAGAACAAAAGAACAGCTGCTTCAGTGTTACTTTAGTGTCAACTCTGAGATCTGCTCAAGAGAGCATCAAATATCTCCCAAGTTAGGGAAATGTCGGGGAGAAGGGATGGATGGGTTTAGCCAATACTATCTTATTTCCTCATTCCAGCAGAAGAGAAAGATGCTGCTACTTCCGCCTCACAATGTTAAAGGGGTCAGGGGGATCAGTGAGGTCACGCCATCATGCCAATACCTGGAACACACGATGGGGACCCTTACCAAGACCTCACGTAGGTGTGCGAGTGAGGGGTGAAAATGCTGCACCTTTCAAGCCACCAAGAACAAGTGGCTCAACCTGGAGATGTGCTCCCCGAATCCACAAGACTGGTTCTATGCATAACTGTGGTAAAGACCAAAGCATCGTCATTTTCATTTTTTCCAATGAATGTTTTCAGGGCACCCCTCCAGAGAGGGGTGCTCAGGGGAGAGAGGAAGGGCAAGCAATGGAGACATGTTGACCTTGTTTATTAAGGAACTTCTGAGCGCACTGGCGGAGTCACAAACTACAGGGAGGTCAGACAGACATCTCAGAAAGGGAACGTTGAGCAAGATAAGCGGGTGTTTAATATTTCTCTTCACTTCTCATTTGAATATATGATTGTGCCATTTACAAGCTCATCTTTCTTTACATAATAGATGCATTCCAAAGAAGTTCTAAGGAGAAATATCGTTCTAAATAAATTTTATTTTAGATGTGCAATGAAAATTGCTTATTTAAATGACCTTTGAGATAAATTATATTTCTAATGATCTGGAATGTTGGTGTATAATATCTTCTTCCTCCATGCTTTTATCTTTAGAAAAAATCAGGATATCTTTGATATCATTTTCAGTTCTAATATTCCATGATCCTAGGAACTTGTGAAAACTTTTTAGAATTCCAAATTCACTAAATCAAAGAGACCCTATTCCTGGGTTTGAGAGTGTCCAGTTAATATTATGGTCATACAGTGTCCTTTTAAGCACAGAATTACAAACTTTGCTAACAATAATAAAAAAAGGTTAGGGGTTCCTAAACATCTGAGGGGACTCTCTCTATGGCAATTTCAATGAAAGCTGGGGATTCTATTTGTCAGAACTCTTTTAGTTACTTTCAGTTGACCAATACCCAATTTTTCCTGGATTAAACCAAAAAAGTATGGGACTGAGGGTAGTTACAGGAAAGTTTAAGAGATGAAATCTTCAAGAACAGACTGACCCAGGGTCTCCAATGAAATCAATAGATACCGTCTCTCTCTGTTGGCTGTGTTGTCCTCTGTGTTGACTTTATTCTCGGCAGGCTTTCCCTACACGGTGGTAAGAGGGCCACCAACAAAGGCAGCCTTATGTAGCTGCGTGGCAGTTTGAGCTGAAAGGAGGAGCCCCACGTCTAATCCTGAAACATTACTGGGTCACGTGACCGGGGATGGGGTCAACCCCACCCCAAACCTCTCGGACGAAATGAGTAGGAGGAAAACTGGGATACTGTTACAGAAGAAAAGAAAAAGAATGTTGGGCAAGCAAAAAATAAACTCTTTGCCCAGTAAAAATGCACATACTTTGTATTCGTTTCCTAGCAGTGCTGCAACAAATTCCCACAAACTTCGTGGCTTAAAACAGGAGAAATTTTTTCTCTCAGAGTTCTGGCAGCCAGAAATGTGAACTCAAGGGGCCAGCAGGGTTACGCCCCCTCTGAAGGCTCTGGGGGAGAATCCTTTCTTGCCTCTTCCAGCCTCTGGCAGCTCCTGGCATTCCTTGACGGTGGCAGTGTAACTCCAGTCTCTGTCTGTCTCCATCTTCATGTGGCCTTCATACCTGTGTATCTCTGTGTGTCATCTCTCCTTCTTCTAAGGACACCAGTCATTGGATCCCACCCTAAATCCAGGAAGATTTTATCTCGAGATCCTTAACTAATTACATCTGCAAAGACCCTATTTCTGAATAAGATCACATTCTGAGGTTCTGTGTGGACATGAATTGAGGAGGTAGGGAAGGTACGATTGACACCACTCCATACCTCATAAACACACGTGCATAAAATTGGGCATGCATTTTCAGGAGGTTCACGGAATCACTCAAGTCTATCAATAGATCATCAGAAAGGAATATGGACCAAAGATTAAGATACCTTGACTAGGGTATCAACCTTAGCACATGGACGTTTTGGGCTGGATAATTCTCTGCTGTGAGGGCTGTCTTGTGCATTGTAAGATGTTTAGCAGCATCCTTGGCCTCTACTCATTAGAGGCCAGTAGCACCCCTCCCAGGCACGACAATCAGAATGTCTTCTGACATTGCCAAATGTTCCCTGGGGGGAAAAACTTGTTGAGAACCATTGTCCTATCTCATACATTTTGTGCTATCTGGGTGGGTAGTGCCATTCTAGTGATCTAGCAATCCTGGGTACATATGCCAGTGATGTCACATAGAGTAACAGGTGCAAGGATGCCTAGCACAGTGTTGCTTGTGGCAGCTGGTAATAAGGACACACTCCAGGTGCCTGAGGGGAAGTAATAAGGCAAGTGTGGTGTAAAGATGCCTTTTATCCCACATGCTCCTTTATCTTCAGACCCATCAGACCTCTCCACCATTAACCATGCCACTAGACCAAGACTTCAAAATGCCTCAAAGCTTCAGTTTGGTGTTTTGAAATATAAGTTCTGTGGCCAGCTTTGCTCAGCCTTTCCCTCAAGGCTCACACCCTTCTATGGTTCACAAGCTCCTTTTTAGGGAAGAGACCATTCAATCCATCTTTGTTTGCCTTCAAGAGCTTGCTCGATGCTTTGCACTCAAACACCATCCAGTACATGCTACATTTATTAAATGTGTAATACTATTACCTGGAATTTATTTGTTAACTCTACATAAGATGTATGGAGATTGCTTGAGATACAAATAAATGTTTGATTCTTAAGAAAATCATCTATTTTTAGAAAGTAAATATAATTTAACTCAGTTGTCCTGTATAAATAGGAAATCTGATTATTCTTTGATCTTACTTTTCCTTTTTAAAATTTAATTCACAGAGAGATGACTAATTATAGATGACCCCACAGCTTAATAACATATCTGTTAATGTCTGGTCGGGGGGTGGGGGGAAGCCAAGGAATTAAATTAGGTATTAATGGGGTTTGAATTGATTCGAGGAACTGAAACAAATAACTATCATACCCTGTTGTGATCTAGTTCTTTGTATTTTTACTGCTCAGACTGACTTCAAGCTTGGAAATAAAGAGGAACTCTGTCCTCGCACCTTCGGAATTCATTTCCCTTGGGTCATGTAATGGTACTAGACGCTTGGTTGTGAATTATAATAGACACAATAGCCAAAGTGGTAAGTAAAGTTGGACCATATATTTACTCATTTATTCATTGATTCATCTGTTCACCCATTCAATAAGCATCCACAGGGCACCTACTGTGTCAGACATTGCTCAGAGTCCTAGGGACTTAGAAACACACTAGAAACAGTCCCTGTCTCCAAGGAGCTGCTGGAAAGGTAAGGAGAGGCAAGCATGTAAGCAAATTGGGTAGCACCATATCACTGGGCTGGTGATAAGTTGTGTACAGAGAACAGTGGAGATACCAGGTGGGCAGATCTGTCCGGGAAAGGTCAGGAAAGTCCTCACAGAGAAGATGACCCTTACATTGGCACAGCAGGGCTTGACGAACATCAGGGGAAGATGCCCAGGGGGCAGGTGGACATTGATATTTGGAGAGTAGAAGAAAAGTCTGTTCTGGAGATACCAACCCGGGGGTCGTTAGCTTTTTATTTTTTTTAATTGAAGTATAGTTGATTTACAATGTTGTGCTAGTTTCTGTTGTACAGCAAGGTGATTCAGCTCTACGTACATATATAACAAATCAATACAAGCCACTGTGAATGTTATGTGTGTATATTATTTTTCATACTCTTTTCCGTTATAAGTTATTACAATATATTGACTATAGTTCCCTGTGCTTAGACAGTAGGACCTTGTTGTTTCTCCATTCTATATACTATAGCTTCCATCTGCTAACCCCAGCCTCCCACTCCATCCCTCCCCCAACCCCCTCCCCCTTGGCAACCACAAGTCTGTTCTCTATGTCCGTGAGTTTGTTTCTGTTTTGTAGATAGGTGTCACATTTTAGATTTCACATGTAAGTGATAGCATATGGTGCGTCTTTCTCCTTCTGACTGACCTCACTTAGTCTGATCATCTCTAGTTGCATCATGTTGCTGCAGTTGGCATTTCTTTGTTCTTTTTTATGGCTAGGTAGTATTCCATTGAATATATATACCACATCTTCTTTATCCATTCATCTGTCAATGGACATTTAGGTTGTTTCCATGTCTTGGCTATTGTGAATAGTGCTGCTATGAACATAGGGACGTATGTATCTTTTTGAATTATAGTTTTGTCCGGATATATGGCCAGGAGTAGAATTGCTGGATCATATGGTAATTCTAGATTTAGTTTTCTGAGGAACCTCCATACTGTTTTCCACAGTGGCGGCACCAACTTACGTTCCCACCAACAGAATAGGAGGGCTCCCTTTTCTCCACACCCTCTCCAGCATTTGTTACTTGTAGACTTTTTAATGACAGCCATTCTGATGGTGGTCATTAGCTTTGAGGTGGTTGTGTGATGCTGGGGTGTGGCTGAGATCCTTCAGATGGCACCTCAGAAGATGAGGGCAAGAGAGAGCTGGTCTGAGCCTTAGCCAGAGGAGGAGACCAGGGCTGGACCTTTGGAACTGAAGGCCAGTTCCCAAGGCCGAGACATCTGAGGAAGCTTACCTTCAGAGTCTAAGAACACAGGCTCTGGACTCATGTGTGGCCTTGAACAGACTGCTTAAACTCTGTCTGGCTCAGTTTCCATAACCGCAGAAAGGGAGTATTAATAGTACCTTCCTCAGAGTTGTTGGAAGGAATAAATGACATAATATTTATAAAACAATGCCTGGCACGTAGCAAATGATCATTGAACACTACCTATTGCTTTCATTTTATTATTAAAATGGATGTGAAAGAGTAGGGAAAAACTTTAACCCTTTAACTATTAGATTGTAACATAAGCTTTTATTTATTCAAGAAATATTTACTGAGTGCCTATGATATGCCAGGCATGGATTTGGGAAAAAAAATGTGTCTTTATTTTCACTAAAATAACTAAACTTTAGCATTCCTTCAATTATGAATATAGGCCACAAACCACAATATTAGCAGTACCTGTGGTTTGTCACCAAAAGCAATAAATATTTTCATATATATCACACTACAGTTATTGCAGATCAACAAACCACGGTATTAGCAGTACCTGTGGCTTGTCACCAACAGCAATAAATATTTCCATATCACACTACAAGCTCTTGCAGATACCTGGGAATATTTATTAGAATTAGCATTACTTCAAAACTCGGGATTTGGCAACCACTTTAGATCATTAAAGTGCTATTTTATGTGTTATTAAAGAAGCACATATATCCCAGTGTAATAAATTTGTGGGTTCTTCTGTATTTCGATAACCATATTTCAATATGGTTGGTTTCCTTTGTAAAACTACGTACAGACAGCCCTCAGTATCTGCGGGTTTTCACATCTGTGGATTCAATCAATCCAGCAGATACAGAGGGCCTGCTGTATTGGATCGTATGCATTTATAACACTCTATTCTGAAATGGGATCTGTAGTCTTCACCAGATTGCTCATGGGGTCATGGGACACAAAGAAAAAGCTTAAGAACACCTGATATATATCCAAGTCCGGGAGAGACGGGCCCAAAACAAATTACATGAGTATGTAAGATAATGTCAGGTAGTAATAGGCTCATTGAAGACCAAAAGGCAGGGGAAAGGCATAGCGAGTGGTGGGTTGATTTAAACAGTGAAATCAGAGAAGGCTTCCCTGAGAAGGTGTCATTTGAGCACAGACCTGCAGGAAGCCAGGGAGAGTCATGTGTGTATATCATTCCCCAAGATATACACACAAGCTAAGGGGTCAGCAAGGTGAAGGGTCTGAGACAAGAGGGCACTGGGCGTGGACCTGGGGTGGAGCTCGTTCAGTGGGGGGTTGAGAAGGAGCCTTGAGTCTGAGAGAAGATTTGAGCCTCTGTCTTACACAGTCTGGGGTCCGCAGCACCTGGTCAAGTGGGAGCACATAGTAGGCACTCAAGAAATAAGGCGTCCAAGGGAACTAACTCACCTCCCAGGTGAAACAGGTTTGCCTCCCAGGTTACTCTCTAAGGGAAAGTCTGGTGGCTGCCGCTGGGTGTGGGACCTGAGGTCCAGGAAGAGCT
The DNA here is from genome assembly GCF_008692025.1 of Phocoena sinus. Taxonomy (NCBI): domain Eukaryota; kingdom Metazoa; phylum Chordata; class Mammalia; order Artiodactyla; family Phocoenidae; genus Phocoena; species Phocoena sinus. The sequence goes on from NC_045776.1 coordinate 17,298,986, forward strand.
GACCTTCCCGTCACTCAGCCCCAAGACTCCTGGCCCAGGAAAGCTGCAGGGTGAGCCCCACAGACATAAATAAGGTCTGAGCTGCTTCCCAGGGTACTGCATAGACCCCCACTTGCGAGATGATAAAATAACTGATACTCTCGTCTCTCCCCAGCTCCCACTACACAGTGACTCCACACCCACTCCCACCTGCCAGAGCTGGCTCTCCGGAAATCACGTGGTGACGGGCGGCAGCAAGTGGAATAATCATAACGTAACTGATGGTTATTGAGCCCTCTTTTGTGTCAGGTGCTTCTCTGAGAGCTTGACTCGTTTAACTCTCACCAAAAATCTTTTAAGGTAGGGAGTCTCATTATCCCCGCTTCACAAATGGGGAAACTAAAGCCCACTGAAGTTAAATAACCGGCCCTAGCACATAGAACTGGTCCGTGGCTGGGCTGGGAGTGGGCCTCGGGCATCTGACTCCGGAGGGTCCTTGAACCTTCCTCTTAACTGCCACGCTGAACTGGCTCTGGGTGCTGTATACCTGGGGGACACCACACCCAAGGTCAGAGGGACCTGGGGCAGAGTGCCAGCAGCTACTTAGGAAGGACTCCAACCAGACAACATTTGACGGCATTCTATCCCACCCGCTCCTCCAGATGGGGCTGGTGTGACCTGAGAGACCAGAATTATAGACAGCTGGGAAAAGCTGCCAAACGTCAAGAAATCTAGCTCGCTGATCAGAAAGCAACAGGCTTAACAGAACCTTGTTAATTGTTGTGCTGACATCCCCAGGATTGCTCAGAAGATTCTAGAATGCAGACCCAGGCAGATCTGACAAAACCATGTCCCCTCCCATCACAGGCACAAGGGATAGTTTTGACCTGGGTACCACTCAACTCTCCTCCCGGAGGACTGCATGGTGAGCGCTCAGGGCAGCGGGGCAGGATCCTGTGTGAGTGCACAGTTGGCACCATCAGGAGGCACGGAGGCTGTTCCCACCATCACTGGGGCGCGGCACGGAGAGATAGGATCCATATGGGCTTGTGGGACTCTCCCTAAAATGGAAATGTGCCAGTTGTTCTTTTAAAAAAAAAAAGGAAATATTTGACTTTTGGAGCTAGACTCGCCTTTCAATCCAGTCCTCTAAAGGAGAAGAGTTGGACTGAAAAAAGATAAAAGGCATTGTCCTCTATGACCCAGACAAGATAACAGAAGAGGGTAGCCCAGGGTTCCTGACCTCTAATCCGGGACCTTCCCCACAGGCCAATGGGGGCCGTGTTGCTTTTCCACGACGGTGAGCAGTCCCCTCGTCCCCCGGGCACACCCCACCCTCCCAAGCACCAAAATGGGGGTGCTGAGTGGACTCATCGAAGGAGGGAGAGAGAAGAAAAGGAACCTCTGGTGACTTTCCGGAAATGTTTTGGGAGAGTGATGGAGCATCTAGGACCTGCATGTAAACAATTGGAAAGGGACAGAGATCTCGCAGACATTCAGGGATGGATCCTTCAAGCACTAGGCTCAGACATTGATGGGGCTGCAACCAGCCCGCTTTCTCCCACAAATAGGCTTTTCTGGAAGTGGCAGAGCACAGGAGCCCCGGGACACAGGGGCCTTTTAAGGCAGTAGAAATCTCTTCCTCTTGCATGCCTGAGGGTGGGCAAAGCAATTCATTGGCAGCCCTCGGATCGGAGCGGGGAGAGGGCAGGCTGCTTAGCAGGTGCACTGCAACCCAAGGAATGGACTCTCCTGGTTCACACGTTTTATCTGTAGGGCTCCTTCAAAAATATGAACTCTTGGTCCCTATAACCACTGGTTTCACTGTCGAAGTATGCTCACCCCACGGTAAGGACACAGGGGATGTGGTCAGACTGGGGCCACTGGGACAAGGAACAGGTGACCATGCCCATCTGTGAAGAGTAAGGTGGTGGGAGGTTTTGTCCCAGCCAAAGCAGCTGCCTCTCCATTGTGTGTGGTATTTTTCTTTTTTTTTTTTTTTTGAGCAGTTTTAGATTTACAACAAAATTGAGAGGGAGGTAGAGATTTCCCATATACCCCCTGCCCCATCACACACACAGCCTCCCCCATTACCAACATCACCCACCAGATCGGTACAGTTGTTACCAAGGATGAGCCTACGTTGACACATCATAATAACCCAAATCTAGGGCTTCCCTGGTGGCGCAGTGGTTGGGAGTCTGCCTGCCGATGCAGGGGACACGGGTTCGTGCCCCGGTCCGGGAAGATCCCACATGCCGCGGAGCGGCTGGGCCCATGAGCCACGGCCGCTGAGCCTGCGCGTCCGGAGCCTGTGCTCCGCAACGGGAGAGGCCACAGCAGTGAGAGGCCCGCGTACCGCAAAAAAAAAAAAAAAAAAAAAAAAAAAAAAAAAAAATCCAAATCTATAGTTTACCTTAGGGTTCGCTCTTGGTGTTGTACATTCTATGGGTTTGGATAAGTATGTGATGGCACGTATCCATCGTTATGGTATTATATAGAGTATTTTCACTGCCCTAAAAATCCTCCATGCTCTGCCTATTCATCTCTCCATTTCTACTCACCCCTGACAGCCACCGATCTTTCTTACTGTCTTCATTGTTTTGCCCTTTTCAGAATGTCATATAGTTAGAATCATAAAGCATGCAGCCTTTTCAGATTGGCTTCTTTCGCTTAGTAATATGCATTTAAGTTTCCTCTGTGTTTTTTCAGGGCTTGATAGCTTGTTTCTTTTTAGTGCTGAATAACATTCCATTGTCTGTATGTACCACTGTTTATCCATTGACCTACTGAAGGACGTCTTGGTTGCTTCCACGTTTTGGCAGTTATAATTAAAGCTGCTCTAAACATATTTGTGGACATAAGTTTTCAACTCCTTTGGGCAAATACCAAGGGGAATGATTCCTGGATCACATGGTAAGAGTATGCTTAGTTTTATAACAAAGTGACAGTCTTCCAAAGTGGCTGTACCATGTTGCATTCCCGGCCAATAATGTATGAGAGTTCCTATTGCTCCACATTCTCACCAGCATTTGGTGTTATGAGTGTTCCGGATTTGGGCCATTCTAATAGGTGTGTAGTGGTATCTCGTTGTTGTTTTAATTTGCGTTTACCTGATGGCATAGGATGTGGAGCATCTTTTCATATGCTTATTTGTCATCTGTATATCTTCTTTGGCGAGGTGTCTGTGAAGGTCTTTGGCTCACTGTTAAAATCAGATTTTCTTGTAGAATTTTCAGAGTTCTTAGTATATTTTGGATAACCGTCCTTTATCAGGTATGTCTTTTGCAAATATTTTTTCCCAGTCTATGGCTTGTCTTCTAATTCTCTTGATATTGTCTTTCACAGTGCAGAAATTTTTAATTTTAATGAAGTCCAGCTTATCAATTATTTCTTTCATGGATCATGTCTTTGACGTTCTATCTAAAAAAGCATCGTCATACCCAAGGTCCTCTAGGTTTTCTCCTATATTATCTTCCAGGAGTTTTATACTTTTGCATTTTCCATTTAGGTCTCTGATCCATTTTGAGTTAATTTTTGTAGAGGGTATAAGGTCTGTGTCTAGATTAACTTTTTTTCATGTGGATACCCAGTTGATCCAGCACCATTTGTTGAAGACACAATCTTCATTTAATTGTATTGCCTTTGCTCCTTTGTCAAAGATCAGTTGACTATATTTCTGGGGTCCGCTGTGTTTTCATTTTAACATTTTATTACAGACATTCTCAAACATATGCAAAAATAGAGAGAATAGTGAAACAAGTTCCCCTGTAGCTGTCACCCAGCTTCAACAATTATCCCATTGCTCAGTCTTGTTTTATCTTCATTCTTTTCCCTGTCACCCCACACTGTACAGCAAATTCCTGATGAAACATCTACAACTCAATAGCAAAAAACCAAATAACCTGATTAAAATACGGGCAACGGACCTCAACAGGCATTTCTCCAAAGAGGACGTATAAATAGCCAACAGGTTACCGAAAAGGTGCTCATCACTAATCATCAAAGAAGTACAAATCAAAACCACAATGAGATATCACCTCACACCTGTTAGACTAGCTCTTATCAAAAAAAAACTGAGAGAACAAATACTGGAGAGGGTGTGGAGAAAAGGGAACCCTCGTGCACTGTTGGTGGGAATGTAAATTGGTGCACTCACTGTGAAAACAGTATAGAGGTTCTAAAAATTTTAAATAAAACTACCATATGATCCAACTATCCTACTTCTGGGTAGATATCCAGAGGAAATTAAATCAGTATCTTGAAGAGTTACCTACATTCCCATGTTCATTGCGGCATTATTCACAGTAGCCAAGATATGGAAACAACAAAAGTGTCTGTCAGTGGATGAATGGATAAAGAAAATGTGGTGTATATACACCCTGGAATATTATTTGAACCATAAAAAGATGGAAATTCTGCCATTTGTAGAATATAGATGAACCTGGAGGACATTATGCTAACTAAAACAAGCCGTCACAGAAAGACAAATATTGTATCATCTCACTTCTGTGTGGAAATCTGAAAAAGTCAAACTCATAGAAGCAGAGAGTAGAATGCTGGTTACCAGGGGCTGAGGGGAGATGGGGAAATGGGGAGGTGTTGGTCAAAGGGTCCAAACTTCCAGTTATAAGATGAGTAAGTTCTGGGGATCTAACGTACAGAATGGTGACTACAGTTAATAATACTGTATTGTGAGTTGCTAAAGGGTAGCTATGAAGTGTTCTCACCACACACACACACACACACACACACACACATACACATGTACACAAAAGGTGAAGTAATTGATGTGTTAATTAATTTGACTATGGTAATCATTTCACAATGCATGCATATATTAAATCATCACATTGTACACCTTTAAGAAATCATGTTGTAAAACCTAAATATATGTAAATTTTATTTGTAAATTGTACCTCAATAAAGCTGGGAATAAAGCAAGTTCCAGACATTGTAACATTTCATCTATAAACACCTGTGTATATTTCTAATCAAGAAAGACTTTTTGAAACATAACCACAAACCACGATCACTCCTAACAACCAGTCCGTGATCAAATTTTCCCGATTGTCTCAAAAATGTGGTTTTACAGTCGGTTTTTCAAAGCAAGATCCAAACCAGGTCCACATATCAGTTTTAATTGATATGTCTATTAAGTCTCTTTCACTCTTTTAAAAATTAGCAACCAAATACCCACCTTTGTGGTCAGTAGGGCTTAGGTTCCAGCCCCCCCGGGCCGACTGGAGTGACTGAGCCCTTCACCACTCCTGCCCTGTGGCCCTTGGCACCATCTGCCAGCCACGGACCTTTCTACCCAGGTTTGCTGACATCCTAAGTGCGAAAAACTGCTTCCATTGGGGAGACGTAAATGACGGGCATCCGCCTGGCATCTGCCTCGTCCGTATTTGTCTGCATAGCACCTAACACTGTGGAGTAGAGTAGGTGATCAATTCCCGCTGGATGACGCTGTTCAGTCAGATCCTCTCCTAACAGTGGGTTTCAGGGAAAGGAGAGCCGCCCTTAATAACAGGAGTGCAAAGATTTCAAACAGCAAATGAACAAAGCGTGACACTAATAAACTCATATCAAATTACCACGTGCCAGGCAAGGTTCTGAGCACTTTACACATACTAACTCATTTAATCCACACGACAACCCCATGGATGTAGATACCATACTCTGTTTTGCAGGTGGGGAATTTGAGTGAAGTGAATTGCCCAAGGTCACACAGCTAGAAGGTGCAGAGAAAGGGAACCCAGGGAATCTGGCTTTTAACACCCACACTGTCTGCTTGGGACACCAGAATACCAGCTGTGTGGGTTTAGCTGTGTGCCCAAGAGCTGCCTCTGAACACGCAAGGGGACCTCAGCGGAGAGGCAAGAAGCCGACCTCATGGATGTTTAATTTTGACATTTGGATGTGGGAAGGAGCAGAGCTCTCCCCACCCACGGGCACTTGGGGACCCACGGAGTGCATGGGTGGCATTGGTCTGGGATTCAGGGGGTTGGGGTAATGGGGCAGAAAAGCCAAGGAAGGCCGCACAGCCTGGAGGGGAATCCCAGCCTCTCTGCCGGGGGCAGTACCCTTGGCCAGACCTTTCTGCTGAGAACTGCAATAGTCCAGAAGCCAAACCTCATTGTTACCAGTTTTTGAATGACTGTGAACTCAAGAGCTCTAAAAGCAGAGATCAGTAATGTACTGCAATCAGGGTTTCCTGCGGGGGGAAATCCCAAGGTCACGCTTGCCATTTCTTAGCTTCCAGCTAAGATCAGCAGCTAAAATCACGCATGCACTTCCAGCTCTGCCCCACCCAGAGCAGCTGCAGGAGGAGGTGGGTGGTCTGGAAGGTGCCCTGTGGCCTCCAAGAGTCAAGGTCGGGCCTTCAAAGGAGCCTGCCTCCTGTCAGCGATGGGCCCAGTGGACTGGAGGGAACGCGCTTAATAAATGTTTTCACTTTGGCATTTGGAGGAGGGCAGAGCCGGGCCAGGCGTCAGAGCACTCTGAAGTGCTGTGGGCCCGCTGACACTTCCCTGCCCTTTCCAAGGTGTTCTCATGACAGCTGCTACCTGGGGGCCGCGGGGCTGGAGCAACTGCTGTGCAAGGTGGTGACCTTCTAAATCTGGATCAGTTAATGAACCTGGCCGGCCCCGGGGGCCCCGGAGGCTGCACCCTCCGTGGTGGCTTCTGCCGAATTTCTCTTGTTGTTTTTGATTCCCTTCTTCCTCCCCCACCTTCCCATTATGCCTGACATTTCTAAGGCCAAGTTTTGTTACAAGCAATTAGCCTGTGTCAGCGATCTGGGGAGATGAGCTGGGAGCCAAGACACAGGCTGGGGTACAAGAGCATGAGGGCTGCCTGGAAGCGGGCTGCCGAGCGGACCCTGCACGGGAGGCCGGGTCGGTCCCTGCGCTGACGATGGAGCGGGGGCTCCGAGGGGACGCAGGGGGTTCGAGGGTGCAGGACCTCCGGCTCCATGCAGCCCAAACAGGGGTCTGCCACCCTCTGCTCTGGAGCCCTCTTCCTGACCCTAATCTAGAAACTCATTCTCCCAGCCTGAGTCTCCCAGATCCCGGAAGTGCTCAAAAGCCAGAGTTCATGACCTATTTTCACTTGTTGAAGAGAGAAAAAGAAATCATGCATGCGCTTATGCACAGTAAGCTGTACAGGTATATGTGTGTGTGTGTGTGTGTGTGTGTGTGTGTGTGTGTGTGTGTATACATATATACATATATATATCTATATATACATATATAGTTATTAGTATTTTTAAATTTTGCCTGGAATTATTTGTCCACTCAGTTACCAATTTTGTTCAGTGCTGACTAACAAAAACTAGGAACATGGGCTTCCCTGGTGGCGCAGTGGTTGAGAGTCCGCCTGCCAATGCAGGGAACACGGGTTTGTGCCCCGGTCCGGGAAGATCCCACATGCCGCGGAGCGGCTGGGCCCGTGAGCCATGGCCACTGAGGCTGCACGTCTGGAGCCTGTGCTCCGCGACGGGAGAGGCCACAACAGTGAGAGGCCCGCGTACCACACACACAAAAAAAACCCACAAAAAACAAAAACCTAGGAACATAAAATATTTCTGAATCGATGCATTTCGTGGAGGAGACAACGTACTTCACATGCGGGGTGCTGCGAGGGCGGGGATTGGGGAGAGGGAGGGGCCCTGAGTCCACTGACCGTTCGGCATGGACTTCCCCAACCTGGCCTCAGGGCTTCCTGGCCCCATCAGCTTCCCGCAACCGCAGACCTCCACCCTCAGCTCTCCCAGAAGGATGTCCAGCCATTCAGACTCAACCACTGGAGTCTTGGGTTTAAAACTCAGCCATTCAAACCCAACCATTGGTTTCAATGATCTTATCTCTTCCGTATAGGGATACAATGAACTGACTTAGAAAATCACTGTGTACTCCTGAGAGAGGGCCTGACCGAACCCTTCCAGATCACTAAGGAGGATTTCAGAAGCAGCCTTCTTGATGTAGCTTCCATGTTTGCTGTGGAGCCACCGGTGAGCATTTCAGGAAGATGAGGGAACTGAGGCCCCGGGAGACCACGTGGGTTGCCTAAGGTCACACAGGGGATTGTGTAGATGCCTTGACTGAGCTCAGGTCACCAATCCCCACCCAAGGTTCTTCCCACTTTGAGAAAGGCAGTGGCTCCCTGCCATGTGCTTTCAATCCATGTTTCATCTACAATCCATGAAGGGAATATAAAAAGAGAGTGTGCATTGGCAGCACGATCCAGACACCAAGAAATAATCAATTTTAGTCCTAAAGCAAATACTGCGCTCATAGACTCCCTTGCAGCCGGACGACAGGAGGCTGCCTGCCTTTCGAGATCAAGGGCAAGGGAAAAACAAGGAAGAAGAGGGGACAAGCAAGAGAAAAGTCTTGGTGGAAGCTGAGGGGGAGGACGGCTGGACCTCCTCGTGGGTGGGGGTTCTCTCTCCCCAGTAGATGGGGTCGAGGGGCTGGGATCAGCTTAGCTGTCTTCCCTGGGGAGGGCTGTGAATGGCCTGAGTGTAGAGAGAATGAGTTCATTGACCCCCATGTCTAGACTCCATGGGTTGCCAATCCTTCCAAGTAGCCTGGGCCACCTTGGCTGATGGCACTCCTGACACCTCTCAGAGAGCTTCCTCTCTTCTAGTACTGCTACAAATAACACCACTTTCCTCTCTTCGGTCTCTTCTTACTGACACCAGATCAGCCACGACCATACGCAGCCCCAGCGTGTGGTTTCCAGACCACTAGCTCAAAAGTTTTGCTTTGGAAGGTGGGGAAAATCCCTCTTCCATGTTGTCCAGAACAGAACAGATGTGACCATTCAGCATCTCTTTCCCCACTCTCCATACCTTTTTCAATGTTTTCAAGGTAATAAATTGATATGATAGTTTTAACAACCACGACAAAGAAAGGGAAAAAGAAAAAACCAAACACATTAGAGGAAGCAGCAAGAAATGTGCACCGGAAACATCAGTGAGAAGCCCCACTTTACTGTGTGCTCAGCAATGCCATGGCTCCTCCCATGACTTCGAGCTGGACCACCCTCCACTGCCCCTGCTACTTGTTAAGATCCCCATTGGATGAGTTTCATTTTCTCAGTCTTGGAACCTGCCTGTTACATTGGGACAACTGATGACAGGTCTAAAACGCCAAACCCCATTGAACCGCTTTCTTGCTCTTTCTATCTGGAGTCCGGTGATTTTAGCGCTCTAAGGGTGGAGGACACAAAGAATGTGTTTAACCCTCAGGCTTCGTTAAGAACACTGCCCAAATCTGGCATCCCCACCTGCCAATGGTACCTTAACTGGAGGCACAAAGATGGGGAAAGGCTAGCGTGAATACTTTAGACTTGCTGGGTATTTGTAATCATCTGTGAATTGGGGTGAGGGATGAATTGGGGTGGGGTGGGAATAGCACCCCAGAAATGACAGCTGAAGTTCCAAAAATTGAGTAGATGGGGCTTCCCTGGTGGCACAGTGGTTGAGAGTCCGCCTGCCGATGCAGGGGACACGGGTTTGTGCCCCGGTCCGGGAAGATCCCACATGCCGCGGAGCGGCTGGGCCCATGAGCCACGGCCGCTGAGCCTGTGCGTCCGGAGCCTGTGCTCCGTAACGGGAGAGGTCACAACAGTGAGAGGCCCGCGTACCGCAGAAAAAAAACAAAAACAAAACCAAAAATTGAGTAAATGGAAAAAAGAAACTTGGGAAAGCTTTCTTCCTCCTCCGCCTCTCCTGCCAATCATAACAAAACAAAAATAGGCAAATAGCCAATATCACCTTTTATGTTTAATAGTTTAGAGACTAGCCATTTTCAGGAAGTAGAGACAAAACGAATTACTAAGGGAAGCAGTTCTGGTCCTCCAGGGCAGAGCCAGCTACACTGGAGATCTCAAAGGATGTTCTGCAGACCAGCAGTCCCAGCAGCCCTGGGGTCTTGTTAGAAATGCAGATGCTCAGGCCCCACCCCAGACCCACTGCATCAGAGACTCTGGGGGTGGCCCAGTCATGTATATTTCAACAATATTCACCCTCCAGGTGATGCTGACGTCTGCTCAAGTTTGAGAAGCTCTCAGCTACAGCCCCACCCCAGTTTCCTGCATTGGGGGCCATTCAAATGGGAGTGGAAGACTCTCCAAACACCCACTCCCTGCCCCCAGCTGTTCTTGCCCATCCCCACCCCTCTGCCTGTTCATTCCCTGCCCTGCCTACCGGGGCATCCTACCAGCTTGTGTGTTTCCCAGCTCTCTTTCAAAGGCTTACTCAAGTCTCTTCCTCCAAAGCCCCCTGCGCCATTTCAACCTTGGGAACTGCTCCCTGCTCGGAATCCACACGCACTAATATCTCCACCTCTCATTCTGCACTTGCCTGTCTATTTTAATACCCATTTCCCCAAACAGGAGAGAAGGGTCTTCGGGAGCGGCACCCTTGCCCTGGAATTCCCTGCGTCTCCCACCCCATGACCCCCTGCACACCCTGGGTGATCCCAAGTGGTGGGCCCAGCAAGCTTTTCCTCCAAAAGAGATCCCAGAGCAAGTGTGTAAATCAAAAAGGATGGCCTGGGGGCAGGGGGACCCCACCCGTTTCCTCCTAGGACCGTCCTCCCAGCGAGCACAGCCTGTGGAGCAGGCCCCCTCCTTCCGGCCCCTTCATGTTATTCCCCACGTGCATTAGAGGCTGAACGCAAACAGAATACAAAAGACAAAAGACAGGGAGCCTTTGCTGCTGTCAGAGTCTATAAAAGTCTTGGAAGTGACAGCAGGAGCTCTTGCCTACTGCTGCTACCCTGAAACCCAGAAAGAATCAATTTCAGACTCAGGGCCAAATAGTGCCCCAGGGGGCGTGCCTGTGACAGACAGTGACTCCGCCCAGACCCCCAGACGCACCCCAGCCCTGGGTCTGGAGGGGGAGAGGGAGGAGGGAGGGGTGGAGGGAGCATTTTGCGGTTTACAAAGGGAATGCACCTCTCTCTCTCCCTCCCCCTCTCCCTCTCTCTCTCTTTCTCTCTCTCCTATTTCTCTATTCCTTCTCTGAAATCATCGTCATTCCTCACGGGAGTCACACTAAAAGAAATCATCTTCTTTCTTGCTTCATGAAACCTGGAATGTGACCCCGGGATAGGAACGGTGCCACCTTCCCCTTTGCATCCCAAGTCCCCTAAAACATATTCATTTTCAATAAATGCTTGTAGATCATTGATAAGGGCTGTTTAGGGCTCCAGAAATTACATTCATTTATCCTGCTGGATTGCAAGAAAGGAATTATTTATCAGGGACCAGCGAGTATGTGGGCATGTATGAGTGTGTGTGATGAGATAGCCCGACATGCTATTAGCTTTATTTGTTTACTTATTTATTTTCAGAATATTGTTCATCACATAAGTTAGTGTTTTCCATTTAGTAGAAACAGGAAGCTCCTAGGCTAGGGTTGCCAGATTTAGCAAATAAATCACAGGGCACCAGTGAATCAGAATTTCAAACAAACAACAAATATATTTTTAATATAAGTATATCCCAAATATTGCATTCGACAGATGTAGACTGACAGTATCTGTTGTTTACCTGAAATTCAAATTTACCGAGTGTCCTGTATTTTATCTGACGACACTATCTCAGGACAATTCAAGTCGAGAAGGGCAAAGAGATGCTGGTAGAGGAAAAGGATAGAAAAACTTTAAAAATTGTATTATACTTTATCATACTTTTTTAGAAAAAAGAACAAAACCAAAAATTGCTTTTGCAACACGTTTCTTAAAAGCAGAAATTAGGCTCCTTTTATGTGAGTGCAAACGTAGGTGCCAAGCAGGGGTCTCAGATGGAATGATTTTAAATCTCAGAAAGAGCTTAGCTGTTTTTGTAAAAAGGAAAGTTGGCAAGTGATTAGGGCCGATGTGGGCCAGCTGCTCTTTTGTACTTTGAAAGAAACAATTAAAATGGCTGGGACATTAAACTTTAAAGAGCTGGGCGTTCATATTCAGAAGCTAATTTTAAAAGGGGCCTGATACCTGGGAGAGAAGGACATTTTCCAAGAGGACATAATTTCTGTCCTGCCCTTCTGCCTTCAAGACTCTAAATTTTGGAAAATCATTTAAAATCGCTCATAGGTAAATATTATGGATAAATAGACGAATGCCGGGATAAGAAGGCTTTCTCTTAGTCATGAAGAGGCCAGATATATATATTTTCCCCATATTTTAAATGATAAAAGGCACAATCTGAGAAACTGAATACATTCTGGAGTAGACATATCCAGAACGATATTCTTTCTACAAATTGCTGACCCCTTGTGATATACCAGGCACTAGGTTTAAGAAAAAATACTGAACAAAGCAAATCCGGACCCTGGAGGAAACTCACAGTTAAGTAGGGAGGACAGATCTCCAAGCAAAGACAGCTCCCCGTGGAGGAGAGGCAGTGTGGAGGCAGGGTTCAAAGTGTGGGCGCTGGGATTGGACATGGGCTCAGACCCAGCTCTGCCACTTGGGCTACATTTGTAAAATGGGAATAAAGGTAGGATCACTTCATGAGATTGTGAGGACTAACTCAGTAAGCAAAGTAAAATACTTAGTACATCACCTTCCATACAGCAAGTGCTTCCTAAATGTCAGCTGTTGTTATAAGTGTTGGCATATTTAGGGGGATTTATGGGAGCACAGGTCAAGGAGACTGTCACTGCCTGGTCGCAGAGATGGGGGCGGGCATGGTGATGGCGGCTGCCTGGAAGCTGAGCCTTAGAGGAGAGTAGGACTGTCAAGTGGCTGAGGGCATTCCCTTCTCAGGGCATAGAGGGGACATGGTGTGTACAGGACAGTGACAGTCATGTGACATGGCTGTCACATGGGAAGGACAGTGTTTGGGGCAACAGAGGCGACCAGGAGCCTGAGTATCACGGTCCTTATAAACTATGCCAGGTGTTTGACCTTCTAGAAGAATTGCAAACTCTGGTGGAGTTTGAAGGGGGCAGGGACATAATCTGTATTTCTTAAAAGATCCTTAATATTGGGGCAGAAAATGAATGGGATGTGGGCAAGAGGGAAGGAAGGGAGACAATTTAAGCAGCCATTTCAACGACCTATGAAGGAGATGGTAAGGACTGAATTATGCTGGTGGCCTGGCAGGTGAACAAGATAAGAGTGATACAAAAGTGACTCAAGAGACAGACTCATTCTGGGGCTTCGGCACCAACTGGGCGTGAGGAATAGGGAAAGGAGATCAGGATGGCTCCCAGGTTTCTGACTTGGGTAACGTGCATGAAGGTGTCATTTACTAAATGGAGAACAGCTTTGGGCATGAGGATGCAGAGGTAGAGGACTGTGCATGATACGGTCCACGTTTATTTACTGAGTTCGAGGTGCTTAGGGGACATTCAGGTGGAGACTAGTGCCTAAGAAGTCCAAAGAAACAGGGACCTGGGCCTGGGAGAGACATCTATCTCTCTGGAGATCGAGAACATAGGTGGCAATTGCAATGGCGAACTTAGATGAGATGGAGGAAGGCTTGGGGAGCCCATGAAGGGGACTGAGAAAAACAGGCAAAGAGGTGGGAGGAAAACGCACGAGCCTGGGATTGTAGCCTGCAGAAGACCAAGTTTCAAGAAGGTGTTCCCCAAATCACCCTTCAGATACATTGTGTTCCAAAAGGTGTCCTTTGGATTTGGTGGTGGTTGGTGGGCCTGGGTGGAGGCATCAAACAGATGGCAGATGGTTTCAGCGAGAGCATTTATCGCATCTAAGAGCTGCAACACATCCAGCCTCACCCGTTAGGAGAGTGGAGGCGCATAGAAAGAAAACACCAGCATTTCAAAAGAAAAGCAGATCCTTGATTTCATCGAAACACTCTCTCTCCCCCGAGTTAAAATGGTTTTGCCTCTGAAATGTGGACACTATATTGTTCTATGAGCTCTGTCCTAACTCAGAGATAGTATATTTCACTGAGCAAATTCACACAATTATAGCCTCCATCAATAATCTCACCCCATAGACTTTAAGACACAAGTGCAGACAGCTAGAAAGGTTAACACTTTGAATCTCTTCTCTAGGAAACAGTGAAAACACCAAGATTTCACCACAGCAGTTCCCTACCTCCACCCCTCACCATCCCCATGATCAAGGCAACAAGGTTCCATATTTGTTAATCAATCAATGTTTATTGAGGGACTAGTACATGTGTCACCCTGTGCTAAGCTTTGTGGAGCTTACTCTGTGCCCGGCACAATGTAACACTCAATTAATGTCTGCTGTGGCTGTTGTATAAGATACCCAACATGGCTCCAGCCTTCAAAAAGCTTACAGTCCGGTTGGAGGGGAGAGAGACAAGGAGGGTAACTCGGGACCTATATAAACTTCACGGGAACATAGGTGTAACGCGAGCCCCTAGGACAATGCCTGGCATCCCTGTCATGTGTTGGAGAACGTCAGACGCTAGGAGAACACGGAGGATGGGAGAAGGCGTTGCAGAAGAGCTGGGGCCTGACCTGAGTCATATTTTATCCATCCACCCTGTGTGCCCTTCCGATTGTGTAAGAGTTCTCCATCTTAGACTGCAGTCGCCTATATGGATCAGCAATGAGATCTCCATGGTTCCCCAGGTGCTGCCACATACACAGATGGACACTCACTTAAGCTTTTTTTTTTTTTGCGGTATGCGGGCCCCCCACCACCACGGACCCTCCTGTTGCAGAGCACAGGCTCCGGACGCACAGGCCCAGCGGCCACGGCGCACGGGCCCAGCCACTCCGCGGCATGTGGGATCCTCCCGGACCGGAGAACCCGCGCCCCCTGCATCGGCAGGCGGACTCCCAACCACTGCGCCACCAGGGAAGCCCGTCACTTAAGCTTTTGATAGTGACCATAGTAATCCTATTGCAGCCACCAGCTCTGCACTGAAAAAGGTCCGCTGTCGCACACGAGTCCTCGGCCCCCTCCTTCCCAAGTCTTAGACTGTGTGCTGGCATGGTTTTCCTGAATGGCTCACTTGTGTGTTATTTGTAATAGTAGACGTCGAGGTTACCATAATTATCCCGTCACCTTTCGTCAGGATTTAGGGCACAGGACAGTTCCCACTGAGTCTCAAACCACTGCTCCCGGCTGCCGGGCAAACTGGAAGGCCACTGGATAACTCCACTGACCTCTAGCTGACCTGCAGGGATCAATGAACAATTAATTACTATCATCCCGCTCCGGGAGAGATAGCACACTGCCATTTCTCAATTACAAGTGGAAGGGGCCCTTGGCTGACAGCTGCCCGTCGGCCGAGCCAACCTCCTGCTGATTCGAAACCCCCCACACCCCGCCCATCACCATCACGTGCACACATGTGCGAACACCCGGGACCCACCTCGGATCACGTCCATTCCTCCACTGCAGCTGCCAATACCCACACTCACACTTGAGTGTCTCATACAGATCACCCGCCCACTACACCCACACCGACAATCACGCTAGGGTCTGACTCATATCACACCCCGGGTCTTTATCATCTCCATTTTCCTGATGTGTTATGTGGCTCCTATTCTGTTACTGTCTAAGGGTAAGGATGGCTCCTTG
Organism: Phocoena sinus; assembly: GCF_008692025.1. Taxonomy (NCBI): domain Eukaryota; kingdom Metazoa; phylum Chordata; class Mammalia; order Artiodactyla; family Phocoenidae; genus Phocoena; species Phocoena sinus. Next base: position 17,314,513 of record NC_045776.1, read on the forward strand.
CAAAGCCAGGACTCAGGGAGATTCGTCTTCACTATACTTCGTGTCACAGCTCTACCAGTGGCACCTTGGTATTTTCCACTTTCACCTCTTCCTACATCTTTGGTGCTCTCTCTCCCTAATACCCCACCCTAATACTCTGTGCTCTGTATCCTCCCCAGTCACCCCAACATAACCTACATCTTTCCTAGCCCCTCCCCATGTAACAAAGTGCCTTCAGCTCATCCTCTCTTTCAGGGCCCCTTTCTCACAATAAATGACTAAAGCTGGACTGATCAACTCCAACTAAGATACTCAAGGCTGCTGGCTGATAGCTCCAGATACCCCACCTGTGGGTAATTAGGGCATTTCATCCTAAACTTAAGAGTGAGTATGGTGACATCTTCAGAGGCTCTGGTTCAGCCTGGAGGTGGGAGTGGGCTGTTTTTGGTCATAGAGGCTCTGAGAACATTCCTATCTCACTAGATGTGCATTTCTCTACTTAATTTCCACAATAAACTGTCTGAAGACTGTTCATCCCATTGGATAGATCCACTCGCCAATGCTTTTTTGGTTGTATGCAACAGAAACCCAGCTCTAAAAAGGAGAGAGTTGACTGGAAAGCCAGAAGTATATCTAGCTCAGGCTCTAACAAGGGACCCAAATGTTTGGATAAAGTCAACAAGACTTGGTCTCTGGCTTGGCTTTCCTCCCAAGCTGCATCTCTCTACAAGGACTCCCCCCAGATTCCCAGGCTTACATTACCCACATACTTAGCAACCTCCACGGACAAAGGAGCTGCTGCTTCTGAGAAAGAGACGTCCAACAAAAGCCCCAGGATTCTGTCTCTTGCTCTAACCTGAGCCAATCCCCATCCTCGAACCAATCACATTAACCTGGGGCTTGGAACACAAAAATTCAGAAAATTCCTTCTTTTCTAGAGCTCCTGACCCGTAATACCCCATAGCAGACTCAGTCTATGGCCAGTCCCGGTCCCTGATGGCTGTCTAGGGATGAAAGCCCTTTGCTAGCCCAAAGGCTGGTCTGGGGAGACCAGTGAGTGTTTAGAGGAACTGGCAAGCCTGTGGCTTCTGGTCCCTTGTCAAGAAATCAAAACCACCTTAAATGAATAATGCACGTAACATCCTCATCAGAATACCTGCCACCTGGGAGGAGTTCTCAGCAATGACCACTATTACAGGTATACAAGTATGACCCTACTCCTTACGTTTTCACCCTGTTGCCCCACGCCCAGAAGAGAGAAATGTTGGAATAAACACTCCCAGTTCCTCTCCCCACCCCTCACGTGCGGCTCCAGCCAGAGGAACAGTGAGTTCTCTGCCCGGGGACATCATGGAGAACCGAGCAAATCCAGTGGGTCACATCTGCCAGGAGCCGGCTCCCTGAGTAGACGTGGACATGTTTTGCTTGCTCTCACTTGGACCTGCCTGACTTCGTCTAGAGTTTGCTGCCCTCCTTCCCTGCCCACCCCCATCCTCCAGGGAGGGGGGCCTCTCTTGAGGGGGCCAGTAGCTGAGCATGTAAGTTCAGACTGGAGAGCCGTTATCCAATTTTACAAGGGAGCCCTAGGTTTCAGGTGACTCTTTATCCTATTTAGCTCTTCAATAGGTTAGAACCAAGAGGGGAGAAAGTGTGATTAACGCCTCCCCCATGTTAAGTACAAAATAGCAACTATTATTATTATTATTACATAGGTCATCTCCCCAAACCCGAAATGGTAAGGGAGCCAGGCCCAGCCATAGCTGTGGCCTCTGCTTTTCCTCCCAAGAAGAATCATCTGCCCTGAACGTCCCTCTCCTGGGAACTGAGTCTTGTCCTCGGCAGCAAACACAAAAGTAATTGGAAAGCCCTGTTTCTGGCCTACAGAAGCCCTCCAGTTCCTTGGGGCTCAGGCACCAAATCATACTACAAGCCCATATATCTGCCCAGGGAAGAAAGAAAGCAATTGAAACCCAGTATTTAAAGGCAGTCTCAGATCTATCCCTGCTCTCGACAGCCTACAAAATGTTGGAGAATAGACCCTGCCTTTCTCTGGACGATAAAACGGGATCCACTATCCAGGAATTGGCCCTGAGAAAGTTCATCGCTCATCCTCATGCGACCTTCCTGAGAATCCAGAACTGCCAGCCAAAACTCTTTGTTCTAACAGTTTTATCCTTCCACTCACTTGTGAAGTGAGTATTGTCTTTCCAGCATCCCAAGATGCTTTATTTTTGTGCATTTTAATGGAGAAAACTCTTACCCGCCAGCTTTGTTTACCCAGTGCCCATCCTCCTCTACTGGAACCCCATCCTAATATGCTCCCAGAAAGGAATTTTAAGACCAAATAGTCTGGCTTGTTCCCATTCAGAAAGCTTCCCTGTTGTTTGGACATTAATGAACTAAAATCCAAGTCCTCGGCCAATTTCCTCGCCCCCTAACCTGACTTTGGAAGATTGCTGGTTCCATGTTGAGCTGGTTACCGACAACAGGCAATCAGTCATCACGCCTTGTCTGTGGGCGGGGAGCCCAACCGCCCTGCAAGTCCAGACAGGATTGCATCACACACGGCTATCAGTCCAGAGAACCCTGCACAGCCCCGGGAGCCGATAACCTCATCCCTGCGCTGGCCATGGAAGCTCATGTTATTGTTGACAATTAACCTAATCCAAGAAACCCACATAAATCAATCACTACAGCCAAAAAAAAATAAAGTTCTTGCTCTCCCATAGTAAATGTGTGGACAAAGTGACATGGTCAGTGGCCTGGGTTTACAATGTTGCCAGTAGAATCGGAGACATTTCTGAGAATATATAATTTCCAGAGACCCATGCTGGGTGATCGGCATTCCATTGGCCCTCAGACCTGTTTCCTTAGCTCGGTATCTGATGCCTCCTTTGGGTTCCTTCTCGATGCCTCCCTTCAGCACTGTCAGTCCCAAAGCTTCCCTCTGGTTGCCCATTGGACCCGCGGTCCCTCTCCTCCCCTCCCCACAGGGTACCAGCCCAGACAGTCCTTGACGCAGGCACTTTCTTGGACCGCTCAGTCTGCTCCAGGGGATCCCACCACCCCAAATGTTCCCCAGCAGGACCTGTATTTAAGTTTCCTAGGGTTGCATGGCTGGGTGACTTAAACAACAGAAATGTATTGTCTCCCAGTTCTGAGCAGGGTTGATTACTTCTAAGGTTGTTCCTGGCCTCTCCCCTTGGCTTGTAGATGGCCATCTTCTCCCTGTCTTCACATTCTCTCCCCTCTGTGAGTGCCTCTGTGTCCAAATGTCCCCTTCTTATAAGGACACAGTCGTATTGGATTAGGGCTCACCTAACAACCTCACTTGAACTTGGTTACCTCTGGAAAGACTGTTTCCAAATGAGGTCACATTCTGACTTATAGGGGGTTAGGACTTTGACATATGAATTTGGAGGGGACATAATTCAACCCATAAGAGGGCCCTTATCCTAAGAAGGTAACTGGCCCCATTCCTCTTCTGCACCTCACTGAGGACAGGGACTGTGTCCAGTGCCTGCCATCGGGTGGGCACTGAATTCACACGCCTCTCCCCACACCTCCTTCATGTTGTACTGTCCCTTGCTAGTGACAGCACAGCCCGATGGCCACAGGGATTCCTGAGCTGCCCAGAAATTGGGGGGGGGGGGGGGCAGGGGCGCCTGGAGCCAGCCCGCTGTCGGCAGCGCTGCCTGAATGACCTAGACACGTCCTCGCCATCGACTCCAGCCTCGAGGGAGCAGCCACTGCTGGGGACGCAGGTCCCTCCCTGGCAGAGCCTGCATCAAGCTCGTTCTCTGGCTCCATTTCTTAATCTCACCGGTGGTTCCAGGAATCCATCCCCACACGCTAATGGGCCCCTGTCATTAGGGGCTTGGCAAACGTTCCCACGCCAGGGCTCCCCAAAGCCCCAGAGAGCTGGCCAAGGTCTAAGAGGCAGCAAAGCCATTTTCAAAAGCAAAAGGGCAACAGGATCATAGTCTGACATTTTTTTTAAACCTGCATTTATTTAGTAAATAATGTATGTTAATGCAACGTATGTTATATTATGCAATAATTATGGAAACGACCCGCCCCTGCCAGCCCAGGCCTCACGTGGTCTTGTGGGGCTGCTCGGCAGGGATCCTGCAGCCCCTCCAGCAGAGCCTTCTCCTTGGGTCCGTGAGAGGCTGCAAACGTGGGAGCTCAGCCCCACCCCATCCCCTCTGCACCCCCAATGCCACCCACGCCCCATCCCCCACCCCCCGTCACCTGCTGGGCTGCCTGCCTCTCCCTGTACCTCCCTTCTCACACCAGACCACTCACACCCCACCATCTTCCACAGACCCTCCTCGGACCTGCAAGACCTCCCTAACTGGATTGGCCTAAAGTCACCTCCAGACTTGTAAAAGTCACATCATCCAGTTGTCATTCTGGCCCTAATTGACATAGGAGGAGCAGTTGCACCTCAGCTGTTTCCCAGGTCTGTCTCTAAGCAGACCCTGGAGTTACAGAGGCCTGCCCTCTGTAAGCCAGTTTGGACCAGTATAATTATTATCAATGTATCCTTATCTATACTGACATTATATTCCAGGGCTCCAGGGCAGTGCTAGGCACTGAGTCAGAATTCTTCCAACTTCAGGTGACTAAAACCTGAACTTCAAGTCAGCTCCATGTTTGTTTGGGGGCGGTTATGTGGGATGGCGGTTAATTAAATGCAAAGACACGTGACGGAACTTTCTGGGGTGATAGAAAGGTTCTAATTCTAGACTGAAGTGGTGGTTATGTGGATGGATACATTTTTTATACCCACAAAACCGCACAATTAAAATCTGCCTTTTGTTGTATGTAAATTATCCTTCAATAAAGCTGATTTAAGAAAAAAACTAATGTCATCATAACAACACAGAGAGCCAGGTTTCCCTCATGCTCTGACGACTTTGACGCTCTAGCCCCTTCCTCTGGAGAGATCTGTCCTAACAGTCAATTCTTGTGACAGCTCACCTTAGGGGTGACAGCTTGTCATTCAGCAAAATAAAACAACAAAACTTTTCCTTTGGGATGTTTTCCTCAAACTAACTGGAAGACTACGGGTGATTGGTGCTAATATATGGCTTCCATAATTTCATTTTCACCTACTAGATGTAGGTACATTTTTTTTCCTTTACCTAATGTAAAAAGTTAGCTTTCATTACATTAATTTAGCTATACAATGAGAACCACATGCTGTGACTGCAACAACTGTCTGTCTGTCTGTCTTGAGCTGTAAGTCCCTGGCTACAAGGATGAGAATACCTGAGCAGAAGCTCTCATTTTATCTGAGGGTGGTTCTAATAGAAAAGGTAACAATCAAGCCCAGAGCATCATTTAGCCCATCCATCAGCTTCCATCCAGTTCTTCGAGAGTCAATGAAACAACTGTGATCATCCAACAAGGAAGGAAATATAATCTCGGCGAATAACCATTCACATAATAGTGGAATGTTTCCTTGCTATGATAGGCTTTTGCTAGATCACGAGAGGAATTTTGAGCTACTCTCTAGAAGTAAAGGATATACGGTATAAAACAAGATGTTTAAAGACTTACTAAATAACGTTAATAATACCAATATGATGCTCGGTCTGAATTCTCTTGAAAAAAGAAAAAAGGCTAAGTCGTGAATAGATACATATGATCACCAACTGCCAAGTTGAATAAGGGAGACTACATTTCCCTGAGGCTTGAAATAAGGATAATAAAATATTGCTTTTGCAGAGCCCCTTTCTTGGAAGAAGAGCTCATAAAACTTTATCATACGTATATTTGCTGTACTAATTTAATCATTTAATCTCCCTCCTGCTTTTCTGAAGGCATCTTTACTACCGTGTGGCAGGGACCGCAGACTAATTGTGTTTACAGAGAATGTCAAGCCAGTCTCTGGCACGGTCTGGTATTCTGAGGGAACTCAACAGTGAAAAACATCACACGATTCGCCCCTTTATCAAAAAACATTCTCAGCGTTTAAGAAAACCGTAACCTGTGTCCCTACGAAGCAATGAGCTTGTTGTGTTGATTAACCTTACCTGTAGTCTTCTCGTTCATTCTCTTGGTCACACAGGCTGTGTGGGAGAGTAAATACTGCCCCAGACCTTACCTTTTCACCTCTTCCTAATCTTCCTTCAGGGGTTCCTAGCAACTGTCCTGCCCCGAGAACCCAGGTAAAATACGGAAGGGTGGAAACTCAGGCAAAGCTTGTAGTCTTTCAACCGATCTTCACCCGGAAGAGGGAAGCTGAGAGGCTCCATTTTGGGGTCTTCCTTAAAGAAGTTAAGCTAACTCTTAGGAGCGTGTCTGCCCCTCCCACACATGCCCCTTTGTTCTTCCATTTTGCCCAGAGAAATAAAAAGCCAAACACTCTCATCTTCAAGCAGAGTGCTGGGGGTGGCCAAAGGGGAAGAGACAGTGTAGGCAAGATATCTCACAGGTGAGGGGTGAGGGCTGCTGGCCCTGCCTGGCCCTCCAAACACAGAGGCCGGCTTTGGGGTACTCACTCCCAACCCAGGCCGATTTCCTCCCAAGAGATGCTTCTCTGTTGGTATTGAGCTTTTATCCTTTGCACAGTTAATGAAAAGACAGAAAAGACAAAATTACCAGCGGTTTCGGGGCCACGAGAGCATTTCCAAAGCCAGTGCTCAAATGTCTCTAGTCATTATGGTCCTGTTCTCTCTCCTGATAAAACTGGTTTCTAACTCTTGATCTAACTGGAATTCCACATCCACGCCTTAACCCCTCTGCTCTTGATGGAAGCCCAGAGGGTTCCATATATGGTTGTTTGAATGAATGAACAAATACTTTTTTACATGCGGTGTATTGTTCCATCCTTAGAACCACCTGGTGAGATAGGAAAGTCAGGTATTCCTCCTCTTTTTAACAGATGTGCAAACTGAGGTGCCAAGGGACCCAATGACCTCCTAAGGTTCCATGGAAAATGAGTTATAGGGCATTAGACCTCACACTGCTCTTTCCACCCTGGAAGGAAAGATGAAAAGCAGTCAGTGACTAATCCACAGACTGTGTCTCGGTTGTGTAAGTTTTTAGCTGAGTCATTTATTAATAAGTAATCAGCCTGCTACTTTATCTTGGTGTGGCTCCCTTCCCCTCCCCCTTCTGTCCTTTCCACACATTCCCAGTGCCCCCAGGACTTCACAGTCCAACAGAAACATATTTCTTCCATGGCACCTTCCTGAGACCCAGCCATGGAAGTTGACCTTTCCCCACCCCTCAGGCATCTCCCTAATGCTGGTCGTGCTTTTCTATCCTGCCTTATCTCCTCCACTAGAATGTCAGCTCCATGTCTGGGTCCTCTTAGCAGTATTCATGGCCCCAGCCTTGCCTGTCGGAACACTCCCACCATCCCTGGAAAAAGTCTAGTTAGAGGAGGTTTTTCCATCAATTATTTTGGAGCAAAAGCTAGTTTACGCCAAGGTTGTTCCTTTTCCTAGGGAGAAATGGGGGCCACCAGGAATCGGGTAACGTGGAGAAATGCATGGAGTGTGATCCACCTTGGGTCTTATTATTTCTGGACACAATGTTATTACTTCTTTGGTCCTCTCCTTCCTTCTTCCTGTTCCCTCAGGCACAGGGTAACCATATAGCAATGGGATTGATTTTTTTTTTCATTCATTTAAATGAAAAGGCTTTCCTTTAAAGTACTCTCTTATTCTAATGACATCCCCATTGTTCAAAATGTATTGCTATCTCTCCTGGCATTTCTTTCCTTGCTGTTGAATATTCTTTTGGGTAATTCTCAAGAGTGGCAATTTTTCATCCCTGAGGCTGGGTTTGGCCATGGATATTTAGCCAGATAATAATAACAGCTGTGAATGTATGGAACATTCTACAGGTTCAGAGAACTAAGGCATCCTTCATGTTGACAGAGTCAGAATTAAGACTTACAACTAAGGTGGTAAGTATCATTTGAGTAGAAACTTTGACATGATAACGAAGAAAAGGGACAGATTTCTTGGGTGGCTCAAGGGTAGCCCCCATAGCAAGGCCAAAGGCCAGGTTCTGGACCAGCGATGGGCAGCGGCAGCCTCACTGGACAGCTATTGCCACTGTTGGAGGGTAGAACGGATTTGGGTGCATTCATTCCCCTGTGCTACTTCTTAACAATCACAGCCACTGTGCTAGGGGCTTTCAACAAGCATTCACAGAGTTCCTACAAAGTGCTCAGTGCTGCAGTAATAACAGGTACAGGGCTCCAATGTCTGGATTTGCGGTCTCGTCGGGGCAAATGTAGTAGTGTGACACGTGTAGGAACGGCGGTCTGTAGGACCAAATGGCACAAAGGAAGGCGTTGTCACATCTCTTGGAGCTAATGGGACGGAGGGGGCTGACGACCAGGCATAGGGTGTCAGAAGAAGACTCCACAGGGTTTGCACCAACCTTCACAACCACCCCTAAGGTGGCCCCCATCGTGTGGGCCAGAGAAGTTGCAAAGCTGGCCAAGGTCACTCAGCTTGGAAGTGTGAGAACCAGGGCTATTCTCTCTCTGGTGGGCTCGTTGCTGGATCTCCATGTAGTGACACTCAAGGAACACACGAGGAACTGAATCTGGGTCTATCTGAAGCCAACACGATTCTCTTTCCACTAGAGAAATCTGGCTCTGCCTTCCTTTTCTTGAAAGATCGGTTTTCAAAAAATTTTTTATAGGAATTTTTCAACTAAGGCAAAGCATCTAGAATAGTCTCTGGCACAGCAACCAGGGAGAACTCGGCAGAGGCTCTGCCTATTAGTCCCTGGGAAGCCTTGGGAAGTCACTTCACCTTCTAGGCTCCTGTTTCCTCAGACAGAAAAAGAGGAGATTGGGACTTCCCTGGTGGCGCAGTGGATTCTTAAGAATCCACCTGCCAATGCAGGGGACATGGGTTCAAGGCCTGGTCCGGGAAGATCCCACCAGCCACGGAGCAACTAAGCCTGTGTGCCACAACTACTGAGCCTGTGCTCTTGAGCCCGCGAGCCACAACTACTGAGCCTGCGTGCCACAACTACTGAAGCCCGCACGCCTAGAGCCCGTGCTCTGCAACAAGAGAAGCCACTGCAATGAGAAGCCCATGCACCACAACGAAGAGTAGCCCCTGCTCGCCGCAACTAGAGAAAGCCCGCATGCAGCAACGAAGACCCAACGGGCCAAAAATAAATAAACAGATTAATTAATTAATTAATTTTTAAAACAAAGGAAAGGAAAAGAGGAGGTGGCTAAATTCAGGTGGGGGCACAAACCCAGGTGCTGTCAACATCTGGATGCACCGTAAGTGAGCTGTGGCCTCCAGAAGTGTAAGAAGGTGGCCACCCCTCAGCTGTGCCCACGTAGGAATGGGGCCTGGGGTTGTCAGCCAGAGCTTCCAGTATTTCCAGAAAGTCTCTCAAACTTTATTTGAAATCTCCAGATTTTTAAATATTGACAACAAAGTCCGCTTCAAACAAAGAAACAAGGAAACAAACCAAAACAACTACTCAGGTCCAAAAAGATGTGTCCATCGTGGAGACCGGCCTGGCCATCAGTTTTCAACGTCAGATTACAGGACACGTGAAGTCAGCTCTAGCTCTGGAATTTGGCAATTAAGTGGAGGTTGCTTGTTTCTCCTCCTGTGAAGTGACACATGAAATAAGAAGAATGAAACCTAGGTGCCTTCTGTCTTTGAGGCCACGCTGCTGAAGGCTGTGCCTGATCGCAGGTGACAGACGTTCTCAAGCTGATGGCGTTTCCTCTGACCTTGGCTGCCAGCCTGGAGCCTCACTCCTCCTTTCACGGTTAACGTGGCTTCCCTACCCCCCGCTCCCACCCAGCTGGAGGCTACCATGTCAGCTGGTGACCCTTGTCATCCCCCAGTGCCTTCAGGTATGTAAACGTGGTGCTTTTCTTTCCAAAACGGACAGAGAAGACGTACTGTCACAAGGCAGATATGTGCCTTAAAGTCGCAGCTCTAGAGAAAGGTAAGGTTCAGGAAATATTTTGTTGACAAAAATGTGTAACTATGAGAAGGGTCATCAGATAGTATCAGCTTTTACAGATTGGGGCTGCTTAGAAGGGAGTCTATAAAACACTCTTCACAGAGACTCAAAGGAGTATTGATTTTTTAGGAGCAGAGGGGGTCAAAATCACATCCCTTGCACAACAGCTGCTACTGCTCCCCCACTCTGGACCTTTTTAACAAAGAACGAGACAGGAAAAGGCAGAAAGATAGAGCCGAAGAGAAGGATGAAGAGGAACGCATCGTCTGGTCCCTGAAAAGCTTTCCCGGGGCCGCAGTGACGAGGAAGGGTGAGTCCCTTCAGGGAAACCAGAACCTGGTTTCGTGTTCTGGCTGCTGCAGTGGACGGCCGCCCCTGGGGACACGTGCTTTGTGTCTGCAGAAAGGCAGTGGGAAAGTTCACGCAGGGTGGCCAGTGGCCCGATGACACTGGCAGCCAAAAATTTCTCAGGTTGGGCTTCCCTGGTGGCGCAGTTGTTGAGAGTCCGCCTGCCGATGCAGCGGACACGGGTTCGTGCCCCGGTCCGGGAAGATCCCGCATGCCGCGGAGCGGCTGGGCCCGTGAGCAATGGCCACTGAGCCTGCGCGTCCGGAGCCTGTGCTCCACAACGGGAAGGGCCACAACAGTGAGAGGACCGCGTACCGCAAAAAAAAAAAAAAAAAATTTCTCAGGTTGAATCACCTGTTCCTGCAAGTGCATGAAATGCCCAGAAGACACCAGGCACTTTCATACTCCAGAAGGAGCGTGATGAAACTGGCCTCCAGGACACTGCTGGTACACTCCACATGACCGGAATATGCATGCTTGCTGATGCTTTTTGGTCTGGAAGGACAGGCACATCGAAGGCAGAAAAGGGTCACTCTTGTGCTGCTGCAAAACGTGACCCAGTATTAATGTCCACCATGTGGGCCTGGGAGAGGTCCCTGGCCGGAAGAGGGAGGGGAAGGCTTCTTTAGGAGGGAAGCGGGATTCATAAATCAGAGGAAGACCACTTTCCGGGCTGCTGCACCCAGGAAGACATCAGAATGAGTTAAACAAAGAAAGCTCGGGATTCGCAACAGAGCAGACGAGAGATCCGTGGCGCCTTAATTCCTGCTACTTACTAGAAGGGAGGAGACCTTATTCTCCACACTTCCTCCTTTCCAGGGCCAACCAGTTGATAACTAGGTTCAGTTTACCTAGAAAGGATCAAAGTATTAGCCCCTTTACCCAAAGTGGAAGGCTCCGAGAGGCTGGTGTGGAGAGCACTACAGTGTGTCCTACTTGCCTCCCAAGTTGGAAGTGACAGTCCCAGGCCTGGGCCGAGTCACTGGGAAGTAGAAGAGGAAAAGCTCGCTCCACCTGGGGCGGGGCGTGGGTGGCAGGTGTAGGGAGGCCAAGAACAATGGGCCATGTTGACTGCGTTTCAGTGATGTGAGCCCGTCCTGGAGAGCTGGCCTTGCAGATACAGGCCCCAACTAATCCCATCACACAGCCCTGAGGATGGGGAGATGAGACCAGAGAGTTCACTCCAATACTGCTCCTCCACATGGAAACATGAGGAAGCGGGAGATAAAGGTTCCCCCATCTCTCACATGCACATTACAGAGTAGGGCTGGGCCCAACGGGTCAAAGCCAATGTGAGAGAACCAAGCTATAAAGTTAGACACCAGCTAAAATAGAGCGGGTTCAGCAGACCAGTCATCCATGCCGCCTCTGATGAGTGAAGTCAACCGACAGGGTGACACGGCCAAGCAGGGGAGCCATGAGAATCAGGGTCTCAGGAGCTACAAAAGAACCAAGGAGAGGAAGGCTGCAAAAGATGGGCAGAAGGGGTTGCTATGGGAGCACAAAGAATCTTCAGCCCCGGCTGAAGACTCTCCTTTTGAAAGCCCACAGCTTGACCCCTTAGAACTGCCTTGGTGGTTCTTTTTCCAAAAGATTCAGTCTCCAAGCCAGGCATCTGGACATGGGCCAGATACACATATGGGGAGCCCAGAATGGAAGGCCAGCCTGAGGCGGCCAATGGCCCAGAGTCTGTAAGCATAGAAGAACACAGGCAACAAAGAGAGAGGTGGGAAGGTGTACTGGGATCACAGACTCTGTGAAGAGTGGGGCAGGGCCAGGTGAGAAGCTCTAAAGGTGAGAAAAGCCGAGCTCCAGGGAGGGCTAAAGGGGAAAAATCTGACCGACTTCGCACACACTGAACTTCCAAGAATTTCCAAGTATGCGCTAAGAGATAGACTAGACACAAAGTAAGGTCTTCGGGGCCTGATTTGGACAAGATCTGACCAAGATGGCAGCCATCAAGTGCCGAGTGCCAGGGGCACGTTCTGCCTCTGATGGCCTTGAGGCAGAAGGAGACCTCAATTTAAGGTGCCACAGAGCTGCTTCCCCGTTCTAGAATTTTGTGAGTGTGGAGATTCACCTTAGTCTGAAGCTTTAGGAAAACTGGGACATGTCCATGATGACAAATGGGCTCAAGCCTGGATAAGATTCCAGTGAAAAGTGGGACTTTTCCTGAGTGAAGTAAAAAGCTTCCACACAACAGCAAATCCTATTCATTCACGTTTCTCAACTTCGTACAATCTCATTCAGTCAAATCTTGCTAAGACCTCGTCTCTTTGTCTGTGTACACACTTCCCACCCCTCCGCTAATAATCCCTTAAGGCTCAAGCCTGAACTTGAACAAAAATATTTATAAAATAAAGCTATAAGCAAAGGTCATTATTTAAGGTTATGTTGACACTTCCGTTACCAACAAACAATAGTCTTTCATTAACCAAGATCTCCTTGTTTGGTCACTAGAGATTGATGCCTATCAGTGAAAGACTGAGGGCCTCTGGTCCGTGGACCTGCTCCAGGTTGCTCAGATCGTGACCGGCACCCACAGTCGGGAAAGCTCAGGGCTTACTTCAGGTAATAAATGATTATCTATCACAAAAACACCACAAACTGAACCCTAAGAAAAGATTTCGCCAATGGCCCTGCTGGCTTATAGGGATTAGTCTAATCTTTCCCATCAGCAATTGTCTCTCCTCTCTCTACCTGGGGCTCCCTGGTTGGCTCACCCTCTGAGGAAACACTGGCCACAGGAAGGAAGGACTGTTTGGAAATTGGACATAGTGAAGACATGTTTATCCTACAAAGGGTCCCCCGTGGAAAAAAATGGGAAATGGGGTTTTACCCTTCTTTGGAGCCCCCAAACCTCCCCGTGGACTCATCCACTCAACAATGGGTTGAGGCCGTACAAGAGAATAGGACTTCCCAATGTCACCCAGCGGGGACAAGAGTCCAGATTGGACTCTCAGCTCTTCGGGGCTGTTTTCACTGTACCGCGTGTTCCTGCAAAAGGGAAGCTGGCAATGGAGTGTGCCAGCCCTTAGGAAGTGATAGAACCTAAAACCAACACCTCACCTAGCGCAGCAAAGAGGAGTCTGGGAGTGGAGGGGAAATCTACACTGACTCTCAGGGTGGTAAATACTTTAAAAAGATGGATGGGTTTAAGGACATTCCTTCCTCAGCCTTGAATGACCCAGTGACCCATTCTACAAACGAAGAAACTAAGTTTCAAAGAAGTTAAAAGACTTGCCCAAGGTCACCAGTTGATTATCCGCAATAAAGCACCCCCAGGCCAATGCTCCCTGCTGCACTGTTTCCCCACATCCAACTGGTTCATTTAACACGGACTTCTGCTTCTTGCCTTCTTTAGAAAAGATGTATGTGGATTTTTTCTTTTAATTCCGCTTCTAGGAAGTTATCCTGCTGATACACGCTCACATCTGTGAAACGTGTGTATAAGATTATACACTGCAGCACTTTTGAACGATTGGAAACAACCTCTAAGTCTCCATCAATAGGGGATTATTCATATAAATTATGGTATGTCCATGTGGTGAAATACCATGAAGTTATTAAAAAGAGTGAAGCCGCTCTACTGAAGCACATTCACTGATGCGAAATGACCTGTAAGATACAACGTTAAGTGAAAACGCAAGGTACGCAACAGTACATTTTATAAAATGTTTGTGCGTGTGTTTGCCTGCATAGAATAAGTTGAGAGAATGTCTATGAAACTGGAAACAGTGGTTGCCTCCTGGGTGCTGATGTTTGGCACATAGTAGGTATTCAATGAATTTCTGTTATTGGAGGGTCAAAGTGCACCCTGGTCAATATTTGCTTTTTACAGAGCATGAAATAGAAGTTTATGTATCCAATTATTCTTATTCCCCCGAACGTTGACACCAGGGTCCAAGCCAGGATTCACTTTATAGAGTGATTATCCATCTGTAGCAAACATCTCTGCGGCATGACCCATCCAAGTGTTTTTCAGCAAAGCATAGACTGAAGTCCAGCCTGATCACATACTTTATAGTGTCAGAAAGAGAAAGTCTTCAGACACTTAGTGTCCCACAGGAATACTTTAAAGTGTTTCCTAGACAAGTCTACTGGGAAGTGATAATCTCTTCAGTAAAAAATAAATGCAGAAGTGGCCCAGGCAAAAACTCCAGTAAAATGACACTCCTTCCTCAAAATCATAGGAAAGAACCAACATCGGAAATGGTTTCTTTTCTTTGTTAATTTCTAAATTTTTATCAAAGAAATATAGTCCCTCATGCTGGCAAGATCACTCTCTTCTGCCGCCACACCTGGACAAACCATCCTCCTGGACCACCCATCCCCATCAAAGTTTAGCCTCTCAGACTCCAGTTCCCAAGGGTTCCTCATCTCCCTTTTCCAAAATGACAACTAGGTGAGAACTGAATAAACTAAACATATTAATGGTAGATACATAGTAGTAACCCTATGGAATATATTTTCCAAGAGTTGAATCCTTTATTAGTAGCAGACTAACAGTAAAGACCCTAAACCTAAATAAATAACAGCTAGTACCTACCTGGCACTTACCAGGTTCCAAACACCCGTCTGAGCACCTTACCAGTGCTAACTTATTTAATCTTCCTAATGATCCAAGGAGGCCAGTATTATGAGTGTCCCACTGTACAGATGAGGAAACTGAGGTTAGTTATCTTTCCCCTGGTCCATGTTTAATAAGTGATGGAGCCAGAATTTGAATCCAGAGAGTCCGACTCTAGAACCGTGCTCTTAGCTACAAGGTAGGAGGCCAGAGGGAGGATTTAAGGCCCTGAGACAAGCCAATAAAAAGATGGTTTAAAATCCTGGGAGCACAGCAATCAGAGCTGCTGTGGATTCCCTCCTGTTCCAAACACACAGAGGTCCTGGATAAAATAACAAAAATATGTTTTACATTTTGAGCCAAGTTGCAAAGAAGGAAAGAAAACTCCCCTGGTGCAAGAGGCAAAAATGGACTATAAAATGGAACCGACGAGGGCTGGAGAGCCCGGCGGATATATGTCCTGGACACAGGTCCCTGTGGCACGCACGTTGGGGGACACAGTTCGCATCACACAGGAAGCAGCCTTGAGACCTGCCTCTAAGCGGGCGCTTGGAAGAACTGCCTCCTCTATGAGAAAAGACTGGGGGGAAATCTCTCCTAATGGCTCCGAGAAATGACAAAGCGGTGTCATCTGCCTGGGGCTCCAGAGGGAAAAATGTCTCCCTTGTGAAACTGAAATCCCAAGACTGAGGTTCCCACAGAGGGGAGTATGAATGTAAACTACCCTCGGGGTGCTGGACCCCCAAGCTGTGGAATTCATAGGAAACCATTCACAGATTGCAGAAGCAAACGGCAGGACCCCTTTCTTTGCCCTTCCATGACCCAGGGCAATGGGACTCCTGTAGAAAAAAACTAACCACCACTGAAAAGGAGTCAAAGCTTAAGGCAATATAGCACAGGACCCACCCCAGGAGGTCAGCCGACAGCACCCAGGATGCACCTTCCCTGCTTTATTTTTCTTCAGCGTACTCATAGGTGTTGGCATTTTTTAATCTTCTTTTTTTTAAATTGAAGTATAGTTGCTGTACAATACTATATGTTACTATATAGGTGTACAATATGGTGAGCCACAACTTTTAAAGGTTATACTCTATTTATAGTTACTGTGAAATAGTGGCTATATTCCCCACGTTGTACAATACATCCTAGTAGCTTATTTTATACTTAATAGTTCGTACCTCCTATCTCCCTCCCCCTATATTGCCCCTCCCCTCTTCCCTCTCCCCACTGGTAGCCACTAGTTTGTTCTTTATATCTGTGCATCTGCTTCTTTCTTGTTATATTCACTAATTTGTTGTGTTTTTTAGATTCCACATGTAAGTGATATCATACAATATTTGTCTTTCTCTGACTTATTTCACTTAGCATAATGCCCTCCACGTCCATCCATGTTGCTGCACGTAGCCCCAGCTCTCACACAACCCCAGTCCTTCTCTCTCTCTTTACTTTGCATGACTTCTTCAGAGCACTGATGGGAAACTAAGTTATTTATTTTGCGCTTATTTGTCTATTGTAATGGCAACATTTCATTCTTTTTTATGGCTGAGTAGTAGTCCACTGTCACGTGTGTTGGTTTTTAATTTGCCTCCCTCCCTAGAATTTAAACTCGAGTGTTGAGATTTTTTTTTTCGTTACTCCATCCTCAGTACCTAGAACAGTGGCTAGTGCATACTAGACATTCAGTAAGTAGCTATCCCTCTATTTATTTATTACATTGTTAAAAGCAGTAAAACATTTGCTTATGGCCATGTACATAGGTGATATATAAACCTAGGTAGGGAAGAACTCCGGTAATATCAGGAGACAGGTTCCCTCTGGAAAGAGAAAAGGCAAAGGATGGGGACAGGTTGATGATGCTTCTGTGCAGCTCCATCTAAAACAGGCTATTTCTTTAAAAAAATGATTTTAAGGCAAAATATTAACATCTTTTACATCTGGGCAGTGGACACATGAGAATCTTGCAGTATTCTCTGTGTTTTTCTGTGTGTTTGGAGTATTTCCTGATTTAAAATAAAACTAAGTAACAGAAGGTATTTGGGGAATGAAGGGATGAGTTTGCGTTCTCCAAGCACCCCGTGGAGCCTGGGGGCTGCCCTCATCCCACATCTGAATTCGGACCACAGCCCTGATGAAGTCCAAGGGCCCCAAGGGCAGGAGATGCCCGGTTTGCTTCCAGAACTTTTGGCTGCCGAGTTTGGCAGTAGAGGGAACCAGTCTCCGAAAAGTGACTTTCCCAGCTAAATCCCTCTGGGATGAAGCCTGGGTGAGCGTGGGACTGGGAAGTAAGGTCGTTTCCACTCCCTCTTCGGGATTTATAAAAATGACCACTCACAGACCTCTCTGCCAAAATGCAGGAATTCACTTAAAGACACCAACTACCAATGCATCTTGCAAGGTTAGGGATTTCTGTTGGGGTCTGAGAGGGAGCTGGCTCCACGACCCGCTCCACGGAGTGGAGCCGGGATCTGGATCCCTCGTCCCATTTTAGATTTACAGAAAAATTGAGCAATAATGAAGATCTCCCATATATCTGCACCACCACCTCCTCTGCCCCAACTTGTTGCCCCATTAGTGACATACTGCATTAGGGTGGGACATTTGTTACAATTGATGAGCCAATATTGATACATTATTATTATTATTATTGACTAAAACCCATAGTTTACATTAAGGATCACTCTTTGTGTTGTAAAGAAAACACAACACATGGGTTTTGACAAATGTCTAAGTGACAAGTATCACCGTTACTATATCATACAGAATAGTTTCACTGCCCTAAAAATCCCCTGTGCTCACTTATTCACCCCTTTCTGCCTCTCCCCCCATCTAACACCTGACAACTGCTGATCTTTCAATGTCCTCGGGGTTTTGCTTCTTCCATAGTGTTACATGACTGAAATCATACAGTATGTAGCTTTTTCAGATTCTTTCACTAAGTGCTTTCTTTCACTTAGTGACATACATTTAAGGTTCCTCCATGTCTTTTTTTTTTTTTTTTTTTTTTTTTTTTTTTTTTTTTTTTTTTCTTTTCAGTACGTGGGCCTCTCACTGCTGTGGCCTCTCCCGTCGCGGAGCACAGGCTCCGGACGCGCAGACCCAGCGGCCATGGCTCACGGGCCCAGCCACTCCGCGGCATGTGGGATCCTCCCGGACCGGGGCACGAACCCGTGTCCCCTGCATCGGCAGGCGGACTCTCAACCACTGCGCCACCAGGGAAGCCCCCTCCATGTCTTTTTATGGTTTGATAGCTCATTGCATTTTAGCACTGAATAATATTCCATTGTCTAGATGGACCCGAGTTTATTTTTAGCCATTCACCTATTGAAGGACATCTTGGCTGTGAGATTAATTTTAATAATATATTTTATTTAACTCAGTATATCCAAAACATTAATTCAGCATGTCATTGATATTTTACAATGATTAATGAGACATTTTGTATTCTTTTTTCGTACCAAATCTATCTTCAAAATTCAGTGTACATTTTATATTTATAGCACAGCTCAATCTGGCTAGCACCATCTTTCAAATATTCAACAGTCACAGGTGGCTGGTGGCTACTGTATTGGACAACACAGATCTCAAAAATGAGAAAATATAGCCCCAACCTTGGAAACTTTATAATTTCACTAGAAGAGATCGAACATCCCCTCTTTTCACCCTCAGTGGCTTGAGAATCATATACATCTCTTTCACACAGACACAAATATGTTCAAAATTTTGCTAATTTATTGCCTGAACTTTATTTCACCTTTTTCCATGGAAAAAAAATTTTATAGTTGTTTTATTATAGGCACCAGGTCCCCTTCATCCCCCCAAATTTGAACCATAATATGTCTAAAGTAGCAATTTAAAGTATACAGGAACTATCCAGCAAGTGCAAATAATACCTCCCCTCCCACTGGAAGCTTCCACATTCCTCTTATAGATTTTTAATGTGAAAATTTGTTTTATTCAACAGGTACTAACTGAATACCCAGGGAAGCAGTTTTCTTTCTTTTGCTATTAATTTTTATTGGAGTAGCGTTGATTTACAATGTTGTGGTAGTTTCTGCTATACAGCAAATTGAATCAGTTATACACATACATGTATCCACTCTTTTTTAGATTCTTTTCCCATATAGGCAATTACAGAGTATGGAGTAGAGTTCCCTGTGCTCTACAGCAGGTCCTCATTAGTTACCAATTTTATATACAGTAGTGTGTATATGTCAATCCCAATCTTCCAATGTATCCCTCCCGCCCCCGACCTTTCCCCCCTGGCGACCATAAGCTTTGTTTTCTATCTATGAGTATTTCTGTTTTGTAAATAGGTTCATTTGTACCATTTTTTTTTGAGTCCACATATACACGATATCATATGATGTTTGTCTTTCTCTGTCTGACTTACTTTGCTGAGTATGACAGTCTCTAGGCAGGGAAGCAGTTTTCAAAGTGTGGTCTGGGTCTCCTGGGAGTCCCTGAGATGCTTTCAGGGGTCCATAGGGGCAAAATTAGTTTTTCATGTTAATGCTAGAGTTTATTTGCCTTTCTCCTTCTCATTGTCTTTTGAGTGTACAGTGGAGTGTTTCAGAGACTACGTGTTGAGGGCTGCCACAAGACCAAATATGGAATCTCGCTAGTTACTGCTGGGCAACATACTGAAGAGATATGCAAAAATATAAATCAACGCCAATACATAGTTTAAATCTTTCTCAGTTTTAATTCCTAATGTATTAAATATGTCAGATATAATTTGCATAAACAAAGCTCTTTGGAGTCCTCAGTAACTTTTAAGAATGTAAGATAGTTCTGAGACCCAAAAGTTTGAGAATCACTACTCTAGTGTGTTCCAAGCTCTGTGCTAAGCTCTGAGGAAACCAAGATAAATGAGCTTGTAAGTCAGCGAGGCAAGCCACCTGAGACACCCACCTCCTATGTCTCTCTCCCCGTCTTGCCATGACTTCGTATGGAGATCATCACATTTAGGAAATATCAATGAAGGTGTCCTTCCCACAAACCTGATAATTGAGAGACCAGGTAATTTCGTATACACAACGAGATATTTTATTTGAGTCAAAAGGAACACACAATTCATGATTATGATGGCACAATCATACTGTGATGGTCATGGGCAAACCAGGACATGGAATTACCCTAGAGAAAAGTTCTGTCTTCTTGAAAATAATGAGATACAGGTTGGGAAAGTCCCCATGGGAGGAAGAAATTTGGCTGCTGTGTGTATGTGGGTGATGATTCTGAGCACATCTGGAGTGGGAGGGAGGCTATAGGGATGGGCAGCTGGGAGGAGGCCCTGAGAGAGGAGTGCCAAACAGAGAACTTGAGGAGATGCAAGATAGAAGTAGGACATCCCCTTAGCTGGGCTTCACATCCTGGGGGTCAGGCTCGCCTAAGTCCCGGTATAGTCACACTCTTTCCAGGTGATTGTCACTTACTACAAACTGAAATAAGAACAAACAAAAACGCCTCTGGGTTGTGGGAGGATAATGGATAGAGGGGGTTCACGCTAGAAGATTTTTTGTAGGTATCAGGACAACAGAAGAGGACTCTGTTTATGTGGACTTGATGCCCTCATCACCCTCCAAGAGGAAGAGGGTAACTCTACCCCCATTGAGTATGGCCATCATTTTATTTCATTTATTTGCAAGTTTCTAAGTGAATTTCTAAGATTCCTGATGAGTGGCGTTTTAGAAATGTCATATATTTTTATCATCTTAAAATGAGCAAGGGGAAGTAGGTGTTGGGAGGAGAAGCAAGAAGCACCATTTGCAGATTTGTCCTGAAAAGATGATGGCTTTTGACAAAGGATACAGATGGTTATCACATCCCATAAGCTGAGTCTCATCGGATCAGCGTCAGCATCATGGCAGCCAGGCAGCGAAATGAGCTCAAAGCTCGGCTGTGTGCCGCGGACTGAATGCACTGACCCGGCCCCAGAGGTGTAATGCCTCCAGGAACCCAGGGACGGTTACGCATCCCATCCTAAATCCTGGCCAGCTCTGAACTGTGGGTCAGGAGACCTGGGATCCAGGACCAGCTTAGTCACTGGCTAGCTGTGGGCTTTGCCTTTTATTTCTATGTTTTGCATCAGACAATTGGAGGTAATAAAGTCTTCCTAGGATGTTGTGAGGATCACAGGTGAGTTAGTCCAGGGGCTTGGAAGCAATCAATAATGTAAGGCAGCTCTGTGTGTATGATATGCAAAATCAACCCTACTGCAGAGATTTCCTAAAAGCCAGCCAAAAATCTTACTTGAATGAAATAATGATTTGGTCACCACTTAGAAAATGACCACCGTTCTTTTAACTGCTGAACGGGATAAAAAAAAGAGAGAGAGAGAGCGTGGAGGAAGGGCAGGCAAGAGGAAGACAGTGAAGATAAAATTAGACAGACAAGATTGGTTCCCTTAACTCGGAATTCAATCCTGTCATCTCCTTGACAACTGGCCCTGCCGAGGGACAGGGTGCAGAGGTCAGGTCCCAGGGGGTCACCTGCCTTAGCAGAAATCCAGGCCTGGGGCCTGCATGGTCGGCAAACTGGAAAACCTGAAGTGGGAAGCTCCTGGCCAGCCCGCCTGCGCCTGCCCGTGATCGTGGGAGAAGGGACAGCAAATGCACTGGGTGCTACCTCGGGGTGGGGGGGTGGCGTGGGATGCGGGGAGCATCCACAGGGGAGCCAGACCCAGTGAAGGTCCCAGCAGTGTAGGGACAGACCCCGGCTAGGAATAACCAGGAAGTCCTGTCCTGGGCTCGGAGTCTAGAGAAGCTTCCAGAGCATCCCGGCACCCCCCCACCCCCCACTCTTTCCCAACCATCAGAGAAACAATGCCACACGGCCTCTGCAGCGCCGGTGTGACCAGCTGCAGCTTTGACGACCTCCCCACGCTGGGCCTGACTCAAATCCCAGATTCAGACCAGGTCTCAGGTGTGCAGGGCCAGGTGCCTTCCACCTTCCTGAGCAGAGTTCATGTTCAGGCCACGGATTCATAAGAAACCACAGGCTTGGGCAGATTTGACATCAGTACTGATCATTCTAAGGCAGAATGAACGGACGAGGAAACGTCTTTCAAAAGGCCCATCTCACTGTTCTCTCAGCCGCAACTCTGTCTACCTTACCTCCTTACCTGCTGGAGCCTTCCTCTGGCTTCTGCTCCCATGAACTCCCCTCCTCCATTTAAAGACACATGTCTCCCTGCAGATTGGGGGTATTTACTCTGCAGTGGATCCTAAACCTGGCCTCAAATCAGAATTGCTTGGGGACACTTCCTAAAACCCAAATCCCCAGGTTCCAGCCCAGAAACACGGGTCAAAGTTACAGGCACGGGGTCTGGGTAGCTGGCTGGTTTTAAGTTTTCCCAGTGACTCTGATGCAGTAGGTTTGGAAAACAGTGTTAGGAACCACTAGATCAACGGGTAATCATCACTCTTTTCCTGCAGCATCTAATGTTTACTTTTTCTAAACCATTCAGACGATGCTTATGTTATAGAGTTAGGCTTCGAAATTGGCCTGCACTTTTAAGGCAAAAAACTCAAAGAAACTTCACACTTGCTATGCTGTATGTCTCAGTCTGCACAGCCACCCAGAATGTACACGCTCACTCCCCTCTGTCATTAGAGGGCTCTGTGAGAAAATGTGAAAAGGGTGGATCTGATATGTTACCTCTCCCATGAATACCTGCCTTTGAAGGGGACCTCAGGGAGTAGAGAACATAAGCTGTTCTGGAATGAAATTAGACATAAATAAATAAAAATGATAGTGGGACTATAGACATGGTAGATCAGGCAACACTTGGGAGCGGCAGGAATTCGCCGCCCTTCCACTCATGCCAGGCAGCAAAGAATAATGAAATAACAGCTCCCACTTATGAAGCACCTGCTTAGTGGATACAGCATCTGTGCAGCCTCAGCGCTGCCGTCCCCATCTTATCAATGACGCTCAGAGCTGTTAAGCCTCTAGCCGCCCACCTAGCAGCTTCGCATCCAAGTTGCCAGGGCCCTGTTCTCCCTTCCTGTGATGGGGCCCCTCTGTAGGAAGTGAGCAGTGGCTGTAGGCCGAAGACTCACCCTGAAAAAGCAATGACCAGACAAAGTAGCCTCTGTCCCCAAGAGGAGCCTCCCAGGTGAGAAATGGCCCTTTTGAGACAGGAACTCCAGGGCAACTCAGGAAGGTCGGGCGCCTGAAAGCCCACAGGAAGCTAATCCCCGCCAAGGGTGGGGTCTGGGCTGGTTCTTGTGGCTTCCCAGTAACCTGCCCACTGTCATCGCTCACTCCAGTTTGCTCAGGTCCGTAGATAGACCATGATTAGGTTTCCGGCCAGTCATAACATTATACCTGGATCATATGTGGGTTAATCGCCTGAAGCTGGGCTAATGTCCTTCCTCTGCAACAGGCCTCACCCCCGCTGAAGGCTGAACCCCTCTTTCTGAGGGACTTGACCTGTGTGAGTTGTGAGGGGCAGTGGGGTTTCTGTCAGGCATCTGGTGCATGGCACCGGAGGGAACAAAGGGTGATAATTGGACGAGGAGCTCAGCGATTGCCCCTCTCTAATAAAACCACCTGGACAGCTAGCTTTTCGGAAAAATAAATGCAGGGAGACTAAAGAGAGTGATGTCTTGGCATCCGGCTCCCCAGAGTGAAAGCCCCTGAGACCCACTTGCCTGACTCATCCAGGCTTGATGTACTGTCCCACCCTGCACCTCTGCCAGGAACCAGCTACAAACCTTCCATATCTCTCCCAAGTCTCATTACTATGCAGACCAATTTTTCATTCATCTGGAATCCACTGTAGCATTTTAATGTGGAAAGCCTGCTACTCCATTTCTCTCCCCGGAAGAAAAATGGCTTAATTTCTCCAGCTGATAGATTTTTTTCCTGATCCTTCAGACAGTAGAAAAAGACCCTGGAAAATCAGCCATTGGACTGTCCACGGACATTTTATGATGGCCATAAACAGGGCTGTGGAGGGGTGACACACCAGGCAGCATGCTGCTTGGTGGCCTCAACTTTATTATCAACCTGCAAAAATGATGGCTAGATAGATACACAGATAGATAGGTGATAGATGACAGATAGAGACAGATGATAGATAGGTAGATATAGACAGATAGATAGATGATAGATGAATGGATGCGGGGTAGATGGACAGATGGATGGATGGACAGATGGATGGATAAACCATGAAAGAAGCTGTCGTTTCCCACCATATTCGAAGCATAAAATCCCTCCCCATATTTTTCCTGGCAGATATATGAGACCTTCTGACACCAAATCAGTCCAGACTCTCCTACCTACAAGCCCACCCCCAAACTGAGACAGATTTCATCAGCAGAGGAAAAATCTATTTAGGAAGGAAATTAGAGACAAAATTGAGGGTAATCTTTTTAGGTGTGTTTTCGATTGTTCGTTAAGCCTGCAAGGCTCAGATGGATGAAATCAGCCCATCCTTTCTGGGGTTCTTCCTAGAAGGTTGAAGATAGCCTGGTCTGGCCTGGGGCAGAAGGGACCAAGGGCAGAGAAATGCCAGACCCACTTCTGGATGAAAAGACTGGAATTTCATTAGAAGAGTGTGATAGTTTAAGGCATAGACCCTGGCACCAAACCACTTGGGTTCAAACCCCAGACCTGCCATGCGCTAACTTTGTGGCTTTGGCACGTTACTTAACCTTTCCATGCTTAGTTTCCTCATGGATAAAATGGTCAGAGTGATAGTATAGACCTCAGACGGTTGGGATTTTGTGAGTTAATTTGCCTAAAGTGCTTAAAACAGAGGCTGGCATGTCATAAGCACTATGGGGGGTGAGTCAAACCTCTCCTCTAGACCGCAGTCCCCCCCAAAATTAAGCAAGTTCACTATACAAAGATGAGACTGTAACCCCAACAGGAAGATAATCAGATTTCATGAACTCAGCCTTAGGTTCGAGGCAGGAGGTTGCACTTAAGTATCATCTTCTTCCTTTACACTGTTTATTGACCCTCCCTAGGAGCCAAAGCAACACTCATTCAAAGCAATAGCCCAATCTGGGCCTGGGCTCCGGACTCAGAGGAAGTGAATTCTCAGACCCAAGGGCTTGAACGTCCAGGGCTGAATTCTCTACTTTCAGCTGCTACGACCTTGGAGGAACCACTGGGCAGCTCAGTGTCCCTCAGAAACCCTGGAAGAGTCAGCAGACTTTATCCTGCAGCTGATCAATTTCAAAGGCCTATATTGTTAGGTATGACTTAGAAGTCACCCAACGCCTACGTTAATGTTAGTTGCCCCTTTGTTAAATGTCCTTACTGACGTGTGGCCTTTCTTGTTGTCTGGGACCTCAGAGGAGCTGAAGTTATAAAAGCAGAAGACAGGAGAGAGTTAACATTGAACTTCACTGTGCAAAAATATGCACTGTCACAAGACAGAAATAGACACACAGACACAGAAAACAAACTTATGGTTATCGAAGGGAGAGGCGGGGGAGGGGTAAACCAGAAAACAAACTTATGGTTATCGAAGGGAGAGGCGGGGGGGGATAAATCAGAAAACAAACTTATGGTTATCGAAGGGAGAGGCGGGGGGGGGGGGGATAAACCAGGAGTTTGAGATTAACAGATACACACTGCTATATATAAAACAGAAACCAACAAGGACCTACTGTATAACACAGGGAACTATACTCAGTACTCTGTAATAACTTATAAGGGAAAAGAATCTGGAAAAGAATATATATATATATATATATCTGAATCACTTTGGGGTACACCTGAAACTAACACAACATTGTAAATCAACCATACTTCAATTAAAAAAAAAAAATCAGAGCTTCCCTGTTGGCACAGTGGTTGAGAGTCCGCCTGCCGATGCAGGGGACATGGATTCGTGCCCCGGTCCGGGAAGATCCCACATGCCGCGGAGCGGCTGGGCCTGTGAGCCATGGCCGCTGAGCCTGCGCGTCTGGAGCCTGTGCTCCGCAACTGGAGAGGCCACAACAGTGAGAGGCCCGCGTACCGCAAAAAAAAAAAAAATCAGTTCTGATTGTTTCGCTCAGGCAAGACATGCTATCTCTAAAAACAAAACCAAAATGTATTCCACTGTCTCTCCGTGCCCCTCATCTGCATACATCACAGTGACCGGTTAGAGATTCAGTTCCCAGACTGAAACACCAGTTACTGATAAGCTTTGACCCACTGCCCAATGCTCTCTGCTCCTCCCGCAACGAGAACCAGCCAGAGCTCTCCCTGCTGGCCTGGAGTCACAACAACCATTCTGCACGAAGCCAGGACATTTTCTTGGGAGAACAGGAAGTAAAACTAGAGCATGTCAACATGGTGGAGTACTATGTTGCCATAAAAAATGATAGGCATATGGCTTGAGTCAATATATGGAAATGAGTGTGTGAAATCATGTTAGATGGAAACAAGAAGAACACCCAGTAGTCTGCACACACTGATTACAACTCCATCAATATATATGTCTACATACTCATAAGCAAGGACTAAAAGCAAATTTAGAGTAGTGTAAAGAGAGGATGATTTACTGGATTCTTTTTTTCTCCCATAATGTCTTATATATTTTTTATTTTTTTATGAGAAGAATAGGAAGTTTGGCTTTAGACCAACAAGAGTAGAATTTAGCTGCTCATACAATGGCTCAGACAGGAAGGGGCATTTGCTGTGGTTGAAAATATGCATTGAGGGAAGTTATCAGCCTGAAAACACAGAGTGTTATGAGCTGTGCCGACCCTGCCCCTGCCAGGCTAGCTACAGCTCCAGGCTGGGTGGGGCCTCCAGGACCACTGGACAGAGAACAATGCCCAGGGATGGAGAATACAGAGGAGGCTTCAAATGGATACAGCCTTGCTCTCTACTAAGTTTACGTCTTGCTCTAAAGGAGGGTGATCATATAGTCCTGGTTTGTCAAGGCACAGCCCTAGCTGTGCCCACGGTCCTAGTATAAATATGAATGACATCCCCTTTTATCACAAATGCATCTCTGTCATGATGATAAAGAACACAGTCATCCTACTAAAAGAGGCCACGAGGGCCCCAGGTTGCTGCCTAAGATGTAAGGGATACCTGTGCAAAACACTTGGGTACACAGCTGCTCTCCTCACCTCACAATGACCAGGGTATCAGGATGGTGTTTCTGTCCCCTCTTCATGAGGACGCCCAGCCGTGGCTAAGTGTTGGGATCGCTGGTAGTGCTGAGCTAGAGCCGACTGGCTCATCTTTCCAACACCACGTTCAATGACGTCATGTTAGCAGCCTGAGATCAGCACAGATGGGAGTATTTACACGGTGGAAATCAGGAAATGCCACTGACCTGGGCTTTTCTTTTTACCCCCGACCCTCCCCGGGAGCTGGTTGTAAAATATTTAGCAGCATGCCATGGATTGCTGGAGTCAGTGAAGCCAGAATGGAAACCATCCTATGGGGTTATGATCACACAGGTCCATACTTAGCCCCAGACAAAGTTCACAGCCACATTTTACACGAAGTACCAAAGAATAACCAGGAAACTGTGAGATGTGGTGGTCCCTTGCAGAGGGAGAAAGGGACAAGCCTCTCTTTTTATTTTCCACACATATGGAATAAAACAAAATGAGAACGCAAACACAAATCAATTCAACTGTCTCAGAATATGACAGCTTGACTCACGTCTGCTACCTGACAAGGTTATTTGCATCCTGTTAAAGCAGGTGACTGGTGTGCCATTGATACAGCACTGAATCTTCCCAAAGTGACAGCTTTTGAATCACGACTCTTTGTTCATCATACAATTCCCTGAAGACCCCTGCCCAAGTTGACACCATGACGTGGGTGTCACTGTAAAAAGTGGCTTATTCCTTGGCACCAACAACACCTAGTTAATTTTTCCATCACTGCGTCACCTTCCTCCTGCAGCTCCTCGGTAGAGCCCTTTGTGAAAGTCAACATTTCATGGTCATGGACAATTCATTACTTCCTGTCACATGCTATTTATTGTCAGCTCCTTTGGAACCATGGCAAACATACGATGAACTCCCCAAAAGTTTTAAGAAGTTTTTAAAGTAACTTACTGGCACCTGCACTTCAGCACTTGGTTAGTAAGTCAGCTAAATCCAAAAGGGTCAGTGAAAGAACTGAAGGTGAAGGAAATCCTGGTCTGATCATGGAACTCAAGGTACTGAAGAATAAAGAGTGGGAGGGATGATCACCAGCGCTGATTTCATAATAACCATGCTTGTTCGGTTGTGTAAGCTTTGGGGATGAAAGGAGAGCTATGCTTGCGTTGACCAAGCATCTCCTGGGTGCAGAGTACTCAGCTTGGTGGCACAGGGTGATTCAGAAAAATTAGGATACATGCTCTTTGCCTTTGTAAACTTGCAAATGAGACCAAATGGAGGCAGAGGATATATTGAGGTGGTAGTGAATGGGAGAGAGAAGACAAACCCAAATCGCAATCCTTGACTTACCATAGTGATGGAGGGAAGTTAAATTAATTTAGTGTTTGTGGCTGGATTGGATTAATCAGGGCTATCTTCTGGAGGAGCCTTTTGATCAGGACCCTTGAATGTATTACACTGACAGCTATGGGGGGTTGTAATTTCATGAGCTGAAAATGAACCAGAAATTATGAAATTCCAAAAATAAGAAAAGATCTTAGCACATTTTTCTTCAGTTCAACTCTTGTTATTCCAGAATGCTCTCTGGCAACGTTTAAAATTTTTTCTCAATGACAATTCCACTACCCCCAAGTTTCCCCCAAATTTCAATGTGTCTAGGACCTATGAGGAAGAATTAGAGTAGGTGATGGTATAACTCCTAGAGTGACAGCTATGCTCACCGGGCTTTATATACCTGTTTGCTTGTCAGCTCCTCCCACCAGCATGTGAGTTCATTAAGAGTGGGCACCATGCCAGGCTCTGCAGGTACTGTGTGCCCAGTGCCTAGTATAGAAAGGGAAAAGCAGCCTCAGCCTTGGTTGAAGGCTTGGATGACAGTCATACTTGACCCTGGGATCACTAGGATTAGCAATATGTTATTTTTACAATGTGTAAATCCTTGCACCTCCCTCAAGCAAACTCAGTTCTCCCAAGAGAAATTTATCTACTCATGTCACCACCTTACCATCAACCAGAACACATATTCATTCTAGGTTCCTTCATTCCCTAAGAATTTAAAGTTTTGTGGTAATTTAAGTTTCAAATTATGTAGAGCAAAACCAAAAATCTTTGAAATAGGAACATTCCTTTTTAGTGATTATACAGAGTTGGGTCCAGTATAATCTCATGATGCTGAGTTGATACAGCCTTTAAAAGAGGGAAGAATGAAGAATGGATGATTCCAGTTATGGGCAACGACACTGATTTCCATGTTACACCTGGATTTCTGCATGTCCAAGGCAGTCAGCTTTAAATTATATAGGCATTTGAAGAAAAATGTTCATATAAGATTGTATTTCTGTAAGCCCATAGTTCACAAAAAAGGGACTGGGTTGATATTCTCCAGATGTGTGTCCCTCTCCTTTGGCACAGTTGGGCTCATTTATCACGGCCTGGAATAGTTCTTTCCAAGGATGGCTGTGCTGTAAGTGGTGTCTTCAATGACTTCACTGAAGCTCCTTAAATATCTGCTTGTGTTTCAGAACAGCATTTAGATCATATATCAATGCATGACCTTCTCATAACAGATCACCTGCCCCTGTATTCCAGATTTGACAAAATGTGTTATTTGATTCTAGCCTATCACTCATAGGCAGGGTGACATCTCTTAAAAGAAGGAGTTGAACCCTATATAGTTCCTTTCTTGTCTAAATGATTTTTAATGAACATCAATAATATAAACTCAGGTGAAGTTTTCTGAAATTCAGTTTCATTTTTTCAGTAATTCTGATAAATAATTGCCCAATTTTCTTGACCCACAGCTCACTAATCTCTATCGTTGGCTCTGAGGATATTTCTCTGTAGACATAGTTTCTGAACTTCTCACTAGGGTGTGTGTGTTGTAGTTAAGAATTCCCTTTGTTCCACTGTGTATCTGGGTTAGCCTTAGACTTTAATATTGGCACTTACAACTAGAAATGAAAAAGAAGAAGTAACAACTGACACTGCAGAAATACAAAGAATCATGAGCGATTACCACAAGCAACTATATGGCAATAAAATGGACAATCTGGAAGAAATGGAAAAATTCTTAGAAAAGCATAACTTCCAAGACTGAACAGGAAGAAATAGAAAATATAAACAGACCAATCACAAGCACTGAAGTTGAAACTGTGATGAAAAATCTTCTAACAAAAGTACAGGACCAGATGGCTCCACAGGTGAATTCTATCAAACATTTAGAGAAGAGCTAACACCTATCTTTCTTAAACTCTTCCAAAATATAGCAGAGGGAGGAACACTCCCAAACTCATTCTACAAGGCCACCATCACTCAGATAACAAAACCAGACAAAGATGTCACAAGAAAAGAAAACTACAGGCCAATATCACTGATGAACATAGATGCAAAAATCCTCAACAAAATACTAGCAAACAGAATCCAACAGCACATTAAAAGGATCATACACGATGATCAAGTGGGGTTTAACCCACTTGATGCAAGGATTCTTCAATATACACAAATCAATCAAGTGATAAACCATATTAACAAATTGAAGGAGAAAAACCATATGATAATCTCAATAGAGGCAAAAAACCTTTCAACAAAATTCAACACCCATTTATGATAAAAACCCTCCAGAAAGTAGGTATAGAGGGAACTTACCTCAACATAATAAAGGCCATATATGACAAGCCCACAGCCAATATCGTTCTCAATGGTGAAAAACTGAAACCATTTCCTCTAAGATCAGGAACAAGACAAGGTTGCCGACTCTCACCACTATTATTCAACATAGTTTTGGAAGTTTCAGCCCCAGCAATCAGAGAAGAAAAAGAAAGAAAAGGAATCCAAATTGGAAGAGAAGAAGTAAAACTGTCACTGTTTGCAGATGACATGATACTATACATAGAGAATCCTAAAGATGCTTCCAGAAAACTACTAGAGCTAATCAATGAATTCAGTAGAGTGGCAGGATACAAAATTAATGCACAGAAATCTCTTGCATTCCTATACATGAATGATGAAAAATCTGGAAGAGAAATTAAGGAAACATTCCCATTTACCATTGCAACAAAAAGAATAAAACACCTAGGAATAAACTTACCTAGGGAGACAAAAGACCTGTATGCAGAAAACTATAAGACACTGATGAAAGAAATTAAAGATGATAGAAAGAGATGGAGAGATGTACCATGTTCTTGAATTGGAAGAATCAACACTGTGAAAATGACTATACTACCCAAAGCAATCTACAGATTCATTGTAATCCCTATCAAACTGCCAATGGCATTTTTCACAGAAGCAGAACAAAAAAATTCACAATTTGTATAGAAATACAAAAGGCCCCAAATAGCCAAAGCAATCTTGAGAAAGAAAAATGGAGCTGGAGGAATCAGGTGCCTTGACTTCAGACTACACTACAAAGCTACAGCAATCAAAGCAGTATGGTACTGGCACAAAAACAGAAACACAGATCAATGGAACAGGATAGAAAGCCCAGAGATAAACCTACACACACTTATTTTTGGTAAAGGAGGCAAGAATATACAATGGAGAAAAGACAGCCTCTTCAATAAGTGGTGCTGGGGGGCTTCCCTGGTGGTGCAGTGGTTGAGAGTCTGCCTGCCAATGCAGGGGACACGGGTTCGTGCCCCGGTCCGGGAAGATCCCACATGCCGTGAAGCGGCTGGGCCTGTGAGCCATGGCCGTTGAGCCTGCGTGTCCGGAGCCTGTGCTCTGCAACGGGAGAGGCCACAAAAGTGAGAGGTCTGCATACTGCAAAAAAAAAAAAAAGTGGTGCTGGGAAAACTGGACAGCTACATGTAAAAGAATGAAATTAGAACACTCCCTAACACCATACACAAAAATAAACACAAAATGGATTAAAGACCTAAGTGTAAGACCAGAGACTATAAAACTCTTAGAGGAAAATATAGGCAGAACACTCTATGACATAAATCACAGCAAGATCCTTTTTGACCCACCTCCTAGAGAAATGGAAATAAAAACAAAAATAAATAAATGGCACCTAATGAAACTTAAAAGCTTTTGCACAGCAAAGGAAATCATAAACAAGATGAAAAGGCAACCCTCAGAATGGGAGAAAATATTTGCAAATGAAGCAACTGACAAAGGATTAATCTCCAAAATATACAAGCAGCTCAATAACAAAAAAACAAACAACCCAATCCAAAAATGGGCAGAAGATCTAAACAGACACTTCTCTAAGAAGATATACAGATTGCCAACAAACACATGAAAGGATGCTCAACATCACTAATCATTAGAGAAATGCAAATCAAAACTACAATGAGGTTTCACCTCACACCGGCCAGAATGGCCATCATCAAAAAATCCACAAACAATAAGTGCTGGAGAGGGTGTGGAGAAAAGGGAACCCTCTTGCACTGTTGGTGGGAATGTAAATTGATACAGTCACTATGGAGAACAGTATGGAGGTTCCTTAAAAACTAAAAATAGAACTACCGTATGACCCAGCAATACCACTACTGGGCATATACCGAGAAGACCATCATTCAAAAAGAGTTATGTACCACAATGTTCACTGCAGCCCTATTTACAATAGCCGGGACATGGAAGCAACCTAAGTGTCCATCAACAGATGAATGGATAAAGAAGATGTCGCACATATATACAATGCAATATTACTCAGCCATAAAAAGAAACGAAACTGAGTTATTTGTAGTGAGGTGGATGGACGTAGAGTCTGTCATACAGAGTGAAGTAAGTCAGAAAGAGAAAAAGAAATACCATATGTTAACACATATATATGGAATCTTAAAAAAAAAGGTTCTGAAGAACATAAGGGCAGGACAGGAATAAAGACGCTGTTGTAGAGAATGGACTTGAGGACACAGGGAGGGGGAAGTGTAAGCTGGGACGAAGTGAGAGAGTGGCATGGACATATATACACTACCAAACGTAAAATAGATAGCTAGTGGGAAGCAGCCACATAGCACAGGGAGATCAGCTCGGTGTTTTGTGACCACCTAGAGGGGTGGGATAGGGAGGGTGGGAGGGAGGGAGACGCAAGAGGGATATATGGGGATATATGTATACGTATAGCTGACTCACTTTGTTATACAGCAGAAAGTAACACACGATTATAAAGCAATTATACTCCAATAAAGATGTTAAAAAATATATATATTGGCACTTAAGTGATGATTGGTCTCAAATAACTGTAAAGGTAGAGCTGATTTCTGGATGATAACAATGCATTAAGGAGTAGACAGTAAAATCTCAGTGTGTTTCAGCTTTAATTCATTTGATGAATAGTCAGTTGGGAATAGCCATCGGTTAGGTTCTGAGTCTCTGTGGGATGGTGGTATTTTTTTCTGTCTCTCCCCAAAAGCCTACTCCAATTTATTGTCTCAATGAAATGTGAAATCCCAAGTCTCAACGGATTTCATTTTAAGTTTTACTCCAGTCGAAGGATTCCACTTAATGGGTTGTACTCCAGTTCCTAAGAGGGCATGTAAGAAATGTCCTGGCTTAGACAAAATTCTCCACAAAGTCACAGAGCTAGTGGAAACTTCAGAGATCATATAGTTCAATGTCTTCATTTCACAGACGAGAAAACCAGAGTTTAGAGAGGTCAAGTGATCTGATCAAGGTCACTTAGCACATTAGTAGCAGAGCCAGGGCAAGACCCATCCAGTGCTCTGTTCATCAAAACATACTCTCTGCCTAGTATATAGACCACCTTGCTGCTACCTTCTCCTTTTTATCATACTTTCTCTTACTCATCCTCCTAGTTCCCATGAGTCAGCTCTTTCCTGGCCACGCATTTTACATTTTGCCCTTCTAGTCTACCATGGAACATTAATTTTTACTTGAGTTCTTACTAATTGCTTTCATGAATTATTGTATAAAGTTGGTGCTCTCAGTTTTGCTTATATCCATGGTTTCTAGTCTCTGCTTTGACCCTGACGCTTGAATACTGGGAGCATCACCTAGTAAAGGACCTGGATATTAGTAAATATTCATTTACTTCTTCCTTGATCCTAGATTCCTCACTGTCTTCTACTTTTCAACCCACTGCCAACTCCAGACCCTTAACTTTGAGATATTTTTGGTTCTAATCGTCCCCACTTTATGGATTTGCTGTCTCTGTCCGTGGTGCTGATATTAGCAACAGCAGTGACTGTACAGCCTGAGTGGGAAATGCAGTTAAGAAATCTTCATAACACATTTGATTATTCTGGTAGACTATTTGGCCAAACAAAATTAAGTAAAATGATAATTAGAAATTATAATTCTTCATGTGTACTTAAAATAGACATATCAAAATAAGTTCCCCTTTTCAATGACTCTCCAGAGAAGGGCTGTCAAATCAAGTGAGTGGTAGCTAGTGATGTGCTGGTAGATGTGTAACAAATTTTAAACATTTTTCTGCAGGGGAAAAAAACCCCACATGATTTGTAATGTTTTCTAATTTCCGTGATGTAAATAGTACTCTCACAATGGCTGACTTCAAGCTACCCAAAGACGTCACTGAATATGAAGGTGGGAGAATATATATACAATCAGCTCTTGTGAGTTAGTGTAAACTGGCTCCATCACACCACTGGCCATAGCCCAATATTGCATCTTAAGTTATCCAGGATGCAACTTACCTAAGGTGGTCCAGAGCAAAAATATCTGGAAGGACATGTCTCTGAACTAAAGCCCTTTAGTGAGATCCTAGTGTAAAGCTAGAGAACAATATACATCTCAAGTGCAACAAGGCAGACAGAGTTCCCCCAAAAAGATACGATAGATATTATCAAAAGTATTTTAAAAGCAGGAATGAATTAGGATAAACATAATCTTGATATTATTAAAAAAAAAAGTTGGAGTCCTGTCCTCATGATCTGTGGATGGGTGGTGTGGGAGCATATCACACTGATTTAATGGTACATGGCCAAGACAAACTCCCTCAGTGTCTCCTGTGACAGGATTTTCTCAGCTGTAGATAGGAAGAGTGATATCCAAGTTCTAGGAGGTGTGTTGAGGTTCATTTTGCAATCACAGATAAAATTTCATTTTTGTAAATACTGTTTTTATTTCTAGTGTTTTTAATTAAAAACTATTTTAATATTTTGGCAATGATAATAGGACAATATTTTGGTTACAAATAACAGAAACCAACTCAACCTAGAAAAATCAGGCATTAATTGGGAGAAAATTGGGGGCACTTCACAGAACAACCAAGGCCCCAGAGGGCAAGGATTCATCTGGGATTCAGAAACAGTTGGTACCAAGAATATGACAATATCAGGACTGCTGCCTCTTATCTCTGCTGCATCATCAGCTTCATTCTTCCCTCTTCCTACAGAACCCATCTCTCCATACAGTAGAGAACAGAGCTTCTTTCAAACTTTGAAACTTATAGCCACAGGGAAAAGAAATACTGACCCCTTTTAGTTCCAAATCCAAGAATCTTAAAGAAGAGATTTATCATCCCAATGAAGTAACACCTTTCCCCTTGGACCAACCAACTGTGGTCAGGGTGGTAGGATAACATGAGAACCATGTAGGGGGTGGGGAAGTTCCTAGGCAAGAGATGTTGTTGGGCAGGAAATCCATTAGGCATCTACCCTACTTCCTATTTCTACATGTCATAGGATTGGTACACAGTACTAAGGCTCTCCTAATGTGACTCTTAACAAATTATACTCCATGATGAATAAAGACTATCATAATACCAAATGCTTGTAGTACTCCACCAATTTTTTTAAAGTACTACTACTGAGTACTGAACCAGTTTCTTCCAAACCTGTTTGGGCATAATGTACAAGGCTTTAAAAAATGTTCAAATTCTCAAGCTGACTCCATTTCTATTTAATTAAAATATTTTAATGTGGACCCAGAAATGTGCTTTAAAACTCCCCAGGTGTTTCTGGTGCAGCCAATCTGATGGTTGTATATTGATCAACGTTTGGAAATCCACACTCTGGGATCTAAGTGTATGTGAATCAGGATCTCAGGGAAAATGAGAGTAAAAAAACCAAAAAACAACAACAACAAAAAAAAACTGAGAAGTAGGAGAGGGGATGTAGGGAAGTTTAGATAAGGAAAACGAATTACTCTTTCACATGACAGCCAGAACTCATTACAGGTATACCTTTCCTTAGCCAAAACCCTTAGGGCCAGGTCTGTTTCACAATTCAGAATTTTTTGAATATTAGAGAGAGAACACAGTTGCATAGGCCATATATTATCTAATACCCTCAGAGAATCTGTGGTAACACCCCATAATCAAACTTTGATATTTCTGCAGCAAAGTGTATGAATATTTACACCAAGTAGGATAAATAAAATATTATACACAGCCCCGTGTCAGTTCCTTTCAGATTTAGCTACTGAATGGCTTCAAGTCAGGTCACTGGCACCAAATGAGTTATGAAAACACTTCCAAGCTGGAGGTATCATATTTCCTGACTTCAAAATATACTACAAAGCTACTGTCATCAAAACAGATTGGTATTGGCATAAAAACAGACATATACATATATAACATATATATGTGATATATATATATCAGATGGTATGCCATAAATATATACAATTTTTATTTGTCAAACAAGAAATGAAGGAAGGAAGAAAGAAAGAACTTTTTTTGATTTCCAAATTGTAGTAAAGGATTTAGGGACTTATTTTTAAGTCAATAAAACTACATTTGAAAGGGATTAGAGAAAGTTAAGACCAACATAGCCAAAAGCAGCTCCTAAGAGAAGCTGGACCATACCTCATCACCTCCACTCATGTTTCCCTCTAGCTTATCCTCCACTTTGCCACCAGAATGGCTCAGGATCATCCCTGCTTAGACTCACCCTCCATCACCCTAAGAATACACCCACTCTCCATACATGGTCTCCTTAGCAGCATCCTTCATGACCTTGACTCTTCTCCTGGAGTCTTGTCTCACTTATTTCCCTGTCACTTTATCTTCTAGTCTTATGCCAATATGACTTTGCATATGCTCCTT
Source organism: Phocoena sinus (assembly GCF_008692025.1). Taxonomy (NCBI): domain Eukaryota; kingdom Metazoa; phylum Chordata; class Mammalia; order Artiodactyla; family Phocoenidae; genus Phocoena; species Phocoena sinus. Next base: position 17,351,441 of record NC_045776.1, read on the forward strand.
CCTCCTCCGTGCACATCCTCTTCCCTTCTTGTTTACCTGGGAAACTCCTAATTATATCTCAAAAGCCCTCCTTGGGTGTTGTCTCCTCCATGAAGCCTTTCCTGAACCTTCCAACCCCATCCCACCAAATGGTAAGCTTCTCTTTCTGCTACACCCTTTCTCTACGTTGTCACACCTCGATTACTGCCCTGAAAAATGGTATATTCGATTATTTACTTTCTTCTCTTCCTTTTGAAGGCAAGGAGGACTTTTTGTCTCTATACCCCAGTGCCAAGGACAGAGCCTGGGATATGCAGTAGATGATCAATAAATATCATTAAGATTGAGTTCTCCTTTGAGGTTGAAATTAGAGGGTTTGAAGGTATACTATGGATCCCCAATAATAGGGGCCACTGAGAATTCCAATAGGTTTCTGTGTAAGTCTATCTCAAATTCAAGGAAGCCTAATAGAAAATATTTATTGAGCACTTGCTTTGTGCCAGGCATCATCTCATTCCCACAATAACTCCATGAGGTCATCAGTACTGTTCTTATCCTCATTTTTCAAAAGATGAAACTGAGACTTTCAAAGGTTAAGAAATGTGCACCATGTCACAAAGCTAGAAAACAGTCAAGGTGGAATTTAAGCCACCTCCCAAAGATGCCATTTTGATGTCCATCGTGGGCATCAGATCTTGCACTCAACAAGCCTCCACATGGGTGGAGGGAAAGGTTTGCTCTGTACTGGAAGGGTTTAAGGTGTTGGAGAAGGCCCACTGGCCAAATAAATATTTTCCAGCTGGTGTCAAAATTGTTACTATTAGTGATTTAATCCTTGAAGGGAATATCAGAGTAAGTTCCTAAGACTTCACAGTATGAATGACATTACCAGACGTATCCCCATTGTAAAAGGAAGGTAGTCACAATGGCTTCTGGGCACGAGCGAGGGAGGTGAAAGTAAAGATAGGGGAGTTATCACTGAAAACATTGGAGGTGGGGGGAGAGCTGGACAGCAAAGATCAGCTTCGCTGACTTTACAGTTTGGCTTCTGGACAACATGGATCTCGTCATTTGCCGCAGGGAATTTCTCTGCCCACTGGGCGTATCAGGCACAAAGCTAGAAGCCCCTGCTGAGAATAGAACGACATAGAGAAAGAACCAACTCCTCCAGAATGTACTTTAAGTGTCTTTATTATGTTCCAAGCAGTTCATCCATATTGTGGGCTTTCTCCATCAAGCAAGCGCCTTCCTTCAGAACAAACTAGGTCCCAAATCCACCCAGAAGGATTCAGCCCGAAGATCGAAGCGTGTGTCCACACTAGACTCACCCTATCTCACAAAACCATTTTTCTTTTAGTTTACAAGGCCATGCGTCTGGTTTTCTTGCTTCTCTTATCACTGCTCCCAGGCTGTCTTCCCACGAATCACTCTCTGTTTCCCACTGTCTGACTTCTTAACCTCAGTATTTCTGCCTTCTCCCTTTGCTCTCTGAAGGAAACAAGTCTCAGATTTCACCTCTGCTGAAGCCTGACATCTTTTCAGCACCTATCAGAGCATCCAAGAATTCTTCAGACTCTAGTTTCCTCCAGCACATGTGCTTGTCAGCAGCCATCGTGAAGGGCATCCAGCTCAGGGCAGCACTAGGAAGCTATTCAGAGTGGTCCCTCATCCGGGCTGCATGTACCTGGTGCAGATTTACCTGTGTGTAGTGCAGGTTTTAGATACATCCGAAGGCTTTGCCTTTGTTCAGTCGAGTGGGGGTCACCACCCAGCTCTGCCCCATTCACCCAACGTGCCCTATTTATAAAGAAAATGCCTCTTTGCACTTTAAAAAAGAGATACTTGTAGTTGAGTGTCTCAACATGGAATGCTCCCCATGCCAAAATTAGATGGGAGAAGAATTAAAGAGAAGGGCTAATTACTTTCTCCTGGGAAGTGCAGCAGGGCAGCCAATATCAAATTTGGACCTTACTAAACAGTATGTTGGGGCCTCTGCGCTCCTGAATTGTAGGTGTTGAGCTGGAAGGAACCCAGAGATCTGCCCCCCTCATGTCACAAAAAGGCTGCCCAAAGCCACCCAGCCAGTTAGTGGCAGAGCTTGTGTTAGACCCCTGGTCTCTGACTCCCTGGCCAATATACTTCCAACCGTGTGCCCGAATTTCTTCTTTTGAAAACCAAGAACATGAGGATCCCTTCGTGAAAGTCATTTCCCCAAGGCTTAGAGAGGAAAGAGCCCCTGGAGCAGGGCCCTCTCCTCCAGGACCCAGGACCCCTGGTGGGACCCGAAGGGATAGAAACATGAGAACCTCCTCCAGGAGACCACATGTGGGGTCACCCTCCCTATCAGACATCCACCCAGGGGGGATGGGAGATGAGACAGAGAGTGGGGCACAGAGGTTTGACCTTTGACCTGAGAGCTGGGGGAAACCAGGGAAGTATTGTGAGGAGTGGGGCGCCCGATAGGGTGACACCCGGCAGCACTGGAGAAAGGGGGGAGGGTGGTTGGAGCTGGCCAGATGCGTGGGATGCAGAGGGGGTGGGATGTGCAGGGTCCCTGCCAAGGAAGCGGGTAAAGTGAAGCCCCAGCTGGGCTCTGTGATGAGGCTCAGTGCCCCTTCCTTGGGCTGAGTGGCTGTGGAGCAACTTCCTGCTGAAGTAAAGGGAAGCGAGGCAAGGGCTCGGGGTGGTGGGGGGTGGGGTGGGGGAGGGGCGGATCCCGAGATTTTGCAAAGCCCAGAGCAATCGTCGTGGAGGGAAAGGGGGCAAAGTGGGAGGGAAGGCAGCCTTCGTGCTGCAAGAGCCCTGAAAACACATGGCCAGACTTGCCTTCTCTTCCCCCAGCCCTTTTCCAGAGGGTATTTGAGAGCAAGACAGAGCCCACCTTCCCCATGTCCCCGTGTGGAACATCTGCCTTCTCTCTTTCTCTCCCTTCCTCTTTCCCTCACTCCCTCTCTCTTTGCCCTCCCTCCCCCTCGCCACCACCCCTCCCTCTTCTACGGCTGATTACACCCTGGAGCAGCTGTGTTGTATTTTGCCCTCTCCAATTTTCTCATCGTCAACATTTAGCCGCGTCTCCTCCCCATGCAAGTTGTTGTACCCCCTGACCCAGGTATGAAAGGGGCACAAGAAGCCCTTCTTTCCTGGGGACGACCGCTGTGGCACCTCTCTGCAAAAGACTACTTCAGATGATGCCTGCTCGCAATTTGCAGTGTGTGTGTAGCGGGGGAAGAGGGGCTGCTGGTTTGAATATTGTTTCTGGTTTGCTCCAGGGAAGTCTTGGTTTTCCTTTCCCTTCTCCTCCCTGGCCCTGCTCTAGACGGGAATATTCCATTCCCGGGACACCTTTACTCTCCACCCCACTCCCCTGCTCCCCCTGCCCCCCACCCCAGCACTGCGGGATTGTAAAGCATGAAGGAAAGCTTCAAGGTTGAAGGATGAGAGTACTTTCACTGTTTTTGTCCCAGTATCTCTCCCGACATCTGTGTAGTCAACCATTCCGCTCTCCTTGAATTGCCTTTGCAAAATGCAAACTCATGAGCCAGGAATGTCACTCAAACCTTTCAGCTAACAACTTCAGCCCCCATCAAGGTCCTGAAGACCTGGGACTTAAGCTTCAAGTACCGGCTGGTACTAGGAGGTCCTTAGGAACACCTGCTTAATACTGAAGGTGAAGCCGGAGAGAAAATGGTAAAGAAACAATAGCACACATTATCACGATGCCTAGGACCACCGACCCAGCCCTGGCCTCTCCCCTAAGACATGGACATTTCTGTATCTGCGTCCATTCTCTTTCAAAATGAGTCATTGCTTCCTTGGCTGGTAATGCCACAGAGTACTTTTCTCCTTCTGCTGTGTGTCAGGGGCAACTGTTTATAACTCCATCTCCCAAGAGGTTCAAATAGCTCCACTGCCCAGCGAGAAGAAATATCATTCTGAAGTAGGATGAGCTTGAGTTTGGGAATGAGACAGACTTGGCATCTCATGTCAACTTTGCCCACTGGAGTAAGCAAGCCACCATTTTGTCACATGGAAAATGAGAAGCATGACACCTACTCCCCAAGCTGCTGGGAAGAAGACAGACTTTTAAAAAAGAAAGAACCCTCATCTGTGTCTTAAGGTTCCTCTTCTCCGTAAGTCTAGCGTGTTATAGGTGCACAAAAGTATCACATCAACTACTAAGAATGTAGTAGGGCTTCAGAAAATAAAAATAGAATTTTTAGCATAAGAAACACAATCCATTCATCCCAGTGTTTTGTTAAACTCTGCACAAATGATGCTGGGAAGCAGCCATGGGGGCACTGATCCTCAGTGGAGGGTCAGAGCAGAAGAGTCTCACCAATGCTCTTCCTCCGTTGGTTTTGCAATTGCCTCCCAGCATCCAGGCCCAGCCCCATCATGGTGTAGCAACCTTGATGTTCAACCAGGTGCCCCTCCCCTTACCGTGGTGACTGATTTAGCTAATGCAGTTTCATCCATCCAGTGTCTGACATTACCCTGCCCACAGGGGTTGGTTCAGGGTGGTCCATCAACCCAAGCCTCGTGCTTCCTGTTCCGCAGTTGTGGACAACAAGTTGCTAGACCTGAACAAAGACACAGCTGGCCCCAGCTGCTGCTGGCTACCAGGAGGGAAGCCAGCCTTTAGATGGCATCGATTCCCAGTGGCAGAGAAAGAGAACAAAGAACCTGGGTCCCTGGGAGAACAGGGACCTGGATCCATCTGAGCTGCTGGATCAACCATTCCTGAAGCCGTCCACCTCTGGAACTTTCAGCTACGGGAGCCTACACAGTCACTTATCGTTTACACCAATTCAATTGAGAGTTTCTTTTATTTGCAACCAAAAACATCCTCTCACATGTGATTCTGATACTGATGTTTCCCCTACACTTTAGGCTCAGGTATCAGAGTCTCTTAACTGGGTTGGGCAACCTACCTCTCATCTGTGTGTCTTGCCCCACCACCTGTTTGCTGAGCTGTTTCATCCAGAACTAGGTCTCGGGTTCTGAATTCCAACTTGATAAATCAACTACAAACCTTCCTCATTCATTCACTCAAAGAATCTTTCTGAAATCTTCATTGTGTGCCAGGCCCTATAGTGAGCACTAGGAATAGGAAAGAAAGCAAGAACTTCATCCCTAAATGGCGTCTTGACACCGTTTGCAACTTACTCATGTCAGGTGTGTTTCATCTGTGAATTCCTCCATGGGAATGTTTCTTTGTGCTTGCAAAAGGGCGTTGCTGTGGAGTTTTTGCCTGAAGTTCTCAACTCCATGAGAGTTGAGAACTTTAGCTGGTGGCAAACGGACTGGAGCCCACCTTCCCTTCCTGAGGAAGCTCACGTGGAGTGGGGAAAGCACTAGTGAGCTGTGGGCATCACAGAGGGCGGGCAAAGCTGTGCGAATCACGCTGTAAATTCGGCCCCGTTACGCACCAACCTGTGCAGTGAGCCCTGAGGTCTAAGAAGGGAGGGAAGGAGCCTGCAGTCCTCAGATGGGTTTCTCAGCAAATCTCCCTTTTCACATAAGACCGCCTTCAGCAATTGCTGAAGCCCAAATATATATAAAACACTGACTATAAAACACCGACTCCGGACTCGTGTCCATTAGGAGTCGGTTTCAAAGATGGGAGGTCTAGGCAAAGTTCCAGAAACCTAATATCCATGGGTTTGCAGTTTTACAATTTGGTCAGCATTCAATTTTTCTGGCTCCCTCTGCTTTGCTCTCAGAGCTGTCTGCATCTCTACATCAGCATGCATCCCAGCCTGTCAGGCGGGACTGTGACTTGTATACCTGTCCACCTGGCCAAACTGTACTGTCCTTGAGAGAAGGAAGGGCTGACACAGAAGTGACACCAGCAAACACTGACCTGGTGCTTACTTTGCACCAGGCAATGTTCTAGGCACTCTACCCATATTTAATCCCCACCACAGTCTTTTAAGGTTATTATATTATCTCCACTTTACAGTTGAGAAAACGGAGGCACCTAAAGTTTAAATACAGTAGCTTGGCTGTGACCTTCACATGGCTAAGAAGGGGCAGAGATAGGATTCAAACAGGCAGTTGGACCTGGGGGTTCTTGCTCTTAACCCCGGTGCTACCATACCTATTTGTAGACAATGCCAGTGTACAGGATGAAATTAAAGTTAACAGAGGAGATGTTTATAACAGATATTAACAGCAAAAGTTCATGGTTTTCTGATGTCCCCTGGCCTCTCACTGTTCAGAAGATTCTGAACACCAGAAGGAGAGGAGTTCAGGAGCAAGAAACTGGAAGCCAGGTTCTTAGAAAAGAGCAGTCTCTTTAAACGAACGTTTCTCTTGGACCCTTTCAATGCCTATCGTGGAAGCCAGGGCACTCCAAGTACATCAAGTCTAATATTCTTATACTCACTGCAAAACTCTGACCTTAGGGGCTTCCTGGTGGCGCAGTGGTTGAGAATCTGCCTGCTAATGCAGGGGACACAGGTTCGAGCCCTGGTTTGGGAGGATCCCACACGCCGCGGAGCAACTGGGCCCGTGAGCCACAACTACTGAGCCTGCGCGTCTGGAGCCTGTGCTCCCGGCAAGAGAGGCTGCGATGGTGAGAGGCCTGCACACCGCGATGAAGAGTGGCCCCCACTTGCCACAACTAGAGAAAGCCCTCGCACAGAAACGAAGAGCCAACACAGCAAAAATTAATTAATTAACTGATAAGAAAAACTCCTACCCCCAACATTTAAAATTAAAAAAAAACCCAACTCTGACCTTGGGCACGTTCGTTACCTGACCTCATCCATTTTCTGTAATTCGGTGTGGCGGTTTTAAATCATGGTCACAAAGTCTTGGACATCCGTCCGTGGAGGGTTGGAATCTAGGTTCTCACTCTTTTTTTTTTTTTTTTTTACGGTATGCGGGCCTCTCACTGTTGTGGCCTCTCCCGTTGCGGAGCACAGGCTCGGGACGTGCAGGCTCAGCGGCCATGGCTCACGGGCCCAGCCGCTCCGCGGCATGTGGGATCTTCCCGGACCGGGGCACGAACCCGCGTCCCCTGCATCGGCAGGCGGACTCTCAACCACTGCGCCACCAGGGAAGCCCTAGGTCCTCACTCTTGAATCTGTGGTTGGGGAAGGTGGCTTGTAACTGCTCTGACCAAAGCAATGGGACGGAAATGACACTAGGTGACTTTGAGGCTAGATATTAAGGACATACAGCTTCCATCTGGGTTGCCCGGAGCACTCATTTTGGCGCCCTCAACCTCTATGCCAGAAGTTTGATTGCCCTGAGACCACAATGCTGGGGGCGCCACATGTCGGCACTCTGGTTGACAGTCCCAACTAAGACTGTCCTTCAGCCAGGCCGGTGGCCATCTTGTAAATGGATCCTCCAGCCCCGGCTCTTCCAGCCCGCCTGTTTGAGTCATTTCCAGCCATTTGAGTCTACCTAGCTGAGAACCCAACGTCATGGTGTAGTGAAGAAACATCCTCACAGCTTCCTGTCCCACAGAATCTACGAGCATCATAAATGGTTGTTGTTTATGACACCAAGTTTGGAGATAGATAACTAGGACACACGGGAACAATATTACATATGTGTTAAGATTCGGTGAAACCTCATGGGAATGCACCTGATGTAGGGACTGTGATGTAGTTTTTTAAAATACTGTCTTGACTCAGTTTTGAGGTCCTGACTAGAGGCTGGTGAGTTTCCCTTCTTGAGCAGCCAGTTAAATCCACAGGCCCAGCCACCTTCCTCGTCGGGGTCTTATAGTCCAGGCTACTATACACCTGCTTTAATCACCCCAGGGCCAGCCCCTGTGCCCCAGAGCCTGCTGGAAGGATACAAACTAGCCAACTCTAAACCTGTTTACCCTGCCTCGCCCATTCCTTCCCCCGGAAACTATAATAAAGTTTCTCCCCACAGCTGCCTTCCCTCTGTCTGCCCTGCAACAGACCCCAAGGCTTCCCCTGAGGGTTTCCATGCGGTGGACTCCATACCCCATCCCCA